>NW_028188627.1:344743-438118 GCF_978046115.1 Saccoglossus kowalevskii | reverse complement strand
CTGAAAAGAGTGGCAAAGTGCTGCAAAGTCGTGGCAAACTGCCTAAAAGTGTGGCAAAGTACTGAAAATTTGTGGCAAAGTACTGAAAAGTGTGGCAAAGTACTGAAAAGTAGTGGCGAAGTACTGAAAAGTGTGGCAAAGTACTGAAGAGTTGTGGCAAAGTCGTGGCAAAGTACTGAAAAGAGTGGCAAAGTGCTGCAAAGTCGTGGCAAAGTACTGAAAAGTTGTGGCAAAGTGCTGAAAAGTAGTGGCAAAGTACTGAAAAGTCGTGGCAAAGTACTGAAAAGTGTGGCAAAGTACTGAAGAGTTGTGGCAAAGTGTTGAAAAGTAGTGGCAAAGTACTGAAAAGTCGTGGCAAAGTACTGAAAAGTGTGGCAAAGTAATGAAGAGTTGTGGCAAAGTCGTGGCAAAGTACTGAAAAGAGTTGCAAAGTGCTGCAAAGTCGTGGCAAAGTACTGAAAAGTGTGGCAAAGTACTGAAAAGTTGTGGCAAAGTGCTGCAAAGTCGTGGCAAAGTGCTGAAAAGTGTGGCAAAGTACTGAAAAGTTGTGGCGAGTGCTGAAAAGTCGTGGCAATGTACTGAAAAGTGTGGCAAAGTACTGAAAAGTTGTGGCAAAGTGCTGAAAAGTCGTGGCAAAGTCGTGGCAAAGTACTGAAAAGTGTGGCAAAGTACTGAAAAGTCGTGGCAAAGTGCTGAAAAGTAGTGGCAAAGTACTGAAAAGTCGAGGCAAAGTACTAAAAAGTGTGGCAAAGTACTGAAGAGTTGTGGCAAAGTCGTGGCAAAGTACTGAAAAGAGTGGCAAAGTACTGCAAAGTCGTGGCAAAGTACTGAAAAGTTGTGGCAAAGTGTTGAAAAGTAGTGGCAAAGTACTGAAAAGTCGTGGCAAAGTACTGAAAAGTGTGGCAAAGTACTGAAGAGTCGTAGCAAAGTACTGAAAAGAGTGGCAAAGTGCTGCAAAGTCGTGGCAAAGTACTGAAAAGTGTGGCAAAGTACTGAAAAGTTGTGGCAAAGTGCTGAAAAGTGTGGCAAAGTGCTGCAAAGTCGTGGCAAAGTGCTGAAAAGTGTGGCAAAGTACTGAAAAGTTGTGGCAATGTACTGAAAAGTGTGGCAAAGTACTGAAAAGTTGTGGCAAAGTGCTGAAAAGTCGTGGCAAAGTAGTGGCAAAGTACTGAAAAGTGTGGCAAAGTACTGAAAAGTTGTGGCAAAGTGCTGAAAAGTCGTGGCAAAGTACTGAAAAGTGTGGCAAAGTACTGAAGAGTTGTGGCAAATTCGTGGCAAAGTACTGAAAAGAGTGGCAAAGTGCTGCAAAGTCGTGGCAAACTGCCTAAAAGTGTGGCAAAGTACTGAAAATTTGTGGCAAAGTACTGAAAAGTGTGGCAAAGTACTGAAAAGTAGTGGCGAAGTGCAGAAAAGTGTGGCAAAGTACTGAAAAGTTATGGCAAAGACGTGGCAAAGTACTGAAAAGTGTGGCAAAGTACTGAAAAGTTGTGGCGAAGTGCTGAAAAGTCGTGGCAAAATACTGAAAAGTGTGGCAAAGTACTGAAAAGTAGTGGCAAAGTGCTGAAAAGTGTAGCAAAGTACTGAAAAGTTGTGGCAAAGTGCTGAAAAGTGTGGCAAAAAACTGAAAAGTTGTGGCAAAGTGCTGAAAAGTAGTGGCAAAGTACTGAAAAGTCGTGGCAAAGTACTGAAAAGTGTGGCAAAGTACTGAAGAGTTGTGGCAAAGTCGTGGCAAAGTACTGAAAAGTAGTGGCGAAGTGCTGAAAAGTCGTGGCAAAGTTCTGAAAAGAGTGGCAAAGTACTGAAAAGTTGTTGCAAAGTGCTGAAAATGAGGCAAAGTGCTGCAAAGTCGTGGCAAAGTACTGAATAGTGTGGCAAAGTACTGAAAAGTTGTGGCAAAGTACTGAAAAGTGTGGCAAAGTACTGAAGAGTTGTGGCAAAGTCGTGGCAAAGTACTGAAAAGTAGTGGCGAAGTGCTGAAAAGTCGTGGCAAAGTTCTGAAAAGAGTGGCAAAGTACTGAAAAGTTGTTGCAAAGTGCTGAAAATGAGGCAAAGTGCTGCAAAGTCGTGGCAAAGTACTGAATAGTGTGGCAAAGTACTGAAAAGTTGTGGCAAAGTACTGAAAAGTGTGGCAAAGTACTGAAAAGTAGTGGCGAAGTGCTAAAAAGTCGTGGCAAAGTACTGAAAAGTGTTGCAAAGTACTGAAAAGTTGTGGCAAAGTCGTGGCAAAGTACTGAAAAGAGTGGCAAAGTACTGAAAAGTTGTGGCAAAGTCGTGGCAAAGTACTGAAAAGTGTGGCAAAGTACTGAAAAGTTGTGGCGAAGTGCTGAAAAGTCGTGGCAAAGTACTGAAAAGTGTGGCAAAGTACTGAAAAGTCGTGCAAAGTACTGAAAAGTGTGGCAAAGTACTGAAAAGTAGTGGCAAAGTGCTGCAAAGTCGTGGCAAAGTACTGAAAAGTGTGGCAAAGTACTGAAAAGTTGTGGCAAAGTGCTGAAAAGTGTGGCAAAGTACTGAAAAGTTGTGGCAAAGTACTGAAAAGTGTGGCAAAGTACTGAAAAGTTGTGGCAAAGTTCTGAAAAGTAGTGGCAAAGTACTGAAAAGTCGTGGCAAAGTCGTGGCAAAGTACTGAAAAGTGTGACAAAGTACTGAAAAGTTGTGGCAAAGTGCTGAAAAGTCGTGGCAAAGTACTGAAAAGTGTGGCAAACTACTGACGAGTTGTGGCAACGTCGTGGCAAAGTACTGATAGAGTGGCTGCAAAGTCGTGGCAAAGAACTGAAAAGTGTGGCAAAGTACTGAAAAGTTGTTGCAAAGTGCTGAAAAGTGTGGCAAAGTACTGAAAAGTTGTGGCAAAGTACTGAAAAGTGTGGCAAAGTACTGAAAAGTTGTGGCAAAGTTCTGAAAAGTAGTGGCAAAGTACTGAAAAGTCGTGGCAAAGTCGTGGCAAAGTACTGAAAAGTGTGACAAAGTACTGAAAAGTTGTGGCAAAGTGCTGAAAAGTCGTGGCAAAGTACTGAAAAGTGTGGCAAACTACTGACGAGTTGTGGCAAAGTCGTGGCAAAGTACTGATAGAGTGGCTGCAAAGTCGTGGCAAAGAACTGAAAAGTGTGGCAAAGTACTGAAAAGTTGTTGCAAAGTGCTGAAAAGTGTGGCAAAGTGCTGCAAAGTCGTGGCAAAGTACTGAAAAGTGTGGCAAAGTACTGAAAAGTTGTGGCAAAGTACTGAAAAGTGTAGCAAAGTACTGAAAAGTAGTGGCGAAGTGCTGAAAAGTCGTGGCAAAGTACTGAAAAGTGTGGCAAAGTACTGAAAAGTTGTGGCAAAGTGCTGAAAAGTGTGGCAAAGTGCTGCAAAGTCGTGGCAAAGTGCTGAAAAGTGTGGCAAAGTACTGAAAAGTTGTGGCAAAGTGCTGAAAAGTGTGCAAAGTACTGAAAAGTGTGGCAAAGTACTGAAAAGTTGTGGCAAAGACGTGGCAAAGTACTGAAAAGAGTGGCAAAGTACTGAAAAGTTGTGGCAAAGTCGTGGCAAAGTACTGAAAAGTGTGGCAAAGTACTGAAAAGTTGTGGCAAAGTCGTGGCAAAGTACTGAAAAGAGTGGCAAAGTACTGAAAAGTTGTGGCAAAGTCGTGGCAAAGTACTGAAAAGTGTGGCAAAGTACTGAAATTTTGTGGCGAAGTGCTGAAAAGTCGTGGCAAAGTACTGAAAAGTGTGGCAAAGTACTGAAAAGTAGTGGCAAAGTGCTGAAAAGTGTGGCAAAGTACAGAAAAGTTGTGGCAAAGTGCTGAAAAGTGTGGCAAAGTACTGAAAAGTTGTGGCAAAGTGCTGAAAAGTAGTGGCAAAGTATGAAAAGTCGTGGCAAAGTACTGAAAAGTGTGGCAAAGTACTGAAGAGTTGTGGCAAAGTCGTGGCAAAGTACTGAAAAGAGTGGCAAAGTGCTGCAAAGTCGTGGAAAAGTACTGAAAAGTGTGGCAAAGTACTGAAAAGTTGTGGCAAAGTGCTGAAAAGTGTGGCAAAGTGCTGCAAAGTCGTGGCAAAGTGCTGAAAAGTGTGGCAAAGTACTGAAAATTGTGGCGAGTGCTGAAAAGTCGTGGCAATGTACTGAAAAGTGTGGCAAAGTACTGAAAAGTTGTGGCAAAGTGCTGAAAAGTCATGGCAAATTCGTGGCAAAGTACTGAAAAGTGTGGCAAAGTACTGAAAAGTTGTGGCAAAGTGCTGAAAAGTGTGGCAAAGTACTGAAAAGTTGTGGCAAAATGCTGAAAAGTAGTGGCAAAGTACTGAAAAGTCGTGGCAAAGTACTGAAAAGTGTGGCAAAGTACTGAAGAGTTGTGGCAAAGTGCTGAAAAGTGTGGCAAAGTGCTGCAAAGTCGTGGCAAAGTGCAGAAAAGTGTGGCAAAGTACTGAAAAGTTGTGGCGAGTGCTGAAAAGTCGTGGCAATGTACTGAAAAGTGTGGCAAAGTACTGAAAAGTTGTGGCAAAGTGCTGAAAAGTCGTGGCAAAGTCGAGGCAAAGTACTGAAAAGTGTGGCAAAGTACTGAAAAATTGTGGCAAAGTGCTGAAAAGTCGTGGCAAAGTACTGAAAAGTGTGGCAAAGTACTGAAGAGTTGTGGCAAATTCGTGGCAAAGTACTGAAAAGAGTGGCAAAGTGCTGCAAAATCGTGGCAAACTACTGAAAAGTGTGGCAAAGTACTGAAAAGTTGTGGCAAAGTACTGAAAAGTGTGGCAAAGTACTGAAAAGTAGTGGCGAAGTGCAGAAAAGTGTGGCAAAGTACTGAAAAGTTGTGGCAAAGTCGTGGCAAAGTACTGAAAAGAGTGGCAAAGTACTGAAAAGTTGTGGCAAAGTCGTGGCAAAGTACTGAAAAGTGTGGCAAAGTACTGAAAAGTTGTGGCGAAGTGCTGAAAAGTCGTGGCAATGTACTGAAAAGTGTGGCAAAGTACTGAAAAGTTGTGGCAAAGTGCTGAAAAGTGTGGCAAAGTACTGAAAAGTAGTGGCGAAGTGCTGAAAAGTCGTGGCAAAGTACTGAAAAGTGTGGCAAAGTACTGAAAAGTTGTGGCAAAGTTGTGGCAAGTACTGAAAAGAGTGGCAAAGTACTGAAAAGTTGTGCCAAAGTCGTGGCAAAGTACTGAAAAGTGTGGCAAAGTACTGAAAAGTTGTGGCGAAGTGTTGAAAAGTCGTGGCAAAGTACTGAAAAGTGTGGCAAAGTACTGAAAAGTAGTGGCAAAGTGCTGCAAAGTCGTGGCAAAGTAAGGAAAAGTGTGGCAAAGTACTGAAAAGTTGTGGCAAAGTGCTGAAAAGAGTGGCAAAGTACTGAAAAGTTGTGGCAAAGTGCTGAAAAGTGTAGCAAAATACTGAAAAGTTGTGGCAAAGTTGTGAAAAGTAGTGGCAAAGTACTGAAAAGTCGTGGCAAAGTCGTGGCAAAGTACTGAAAAGTGTGACAAAGTACTGAAAAGTTGTGGCAAAGTGCTGAAAAGTCGTGGCAAAGTACTGAAAAGTGTGGCAAACTACTGACGAGTTGTGGCAAAGTCGTGGCAAAGTACTGATAGAGTGGCTGCAAAGTCGTGGCAAAGAACTGAAAAGTGTGGCAAAGTACTGAAAAGTTGTTGCAAAGTGCTGAAAAGTGTGGCAAAGTACTGAAAAGTTGTGGCAAAGTACTGAAAAGTGTGGCAAAGTACTGAAAAGTTGTGGCAAAGTTCTGAAAAGTAGTGGCAAAGTACTGAAAAGTCGTGGCAAAGTCGTGGCAAAGTACTGAAAAGTGTGACAAAGTACTGAAAAGTTGTGGCAAAGTGCTGAAAAGTCGTGGCAAAGTACTGAAAAGTGTGGCAAACTACTGACGAGTTGTGGCAAAGTCGTGGCAAAGTACTGATAGAGTGGCTGCAAAGTCGTGGCAAAGAACTGAAAAGTGTGGCAAAGTACTGAAAAGTTGTTGCAAAGTGCTGAAAAGTGTGGCAAAGTGCTGCAAAGTCGTGGCAAAGTACTGAAAAGTGTGGCAAAGTACTAAAAAGTTGTGGCAAAGTACTGAAAAGTGTAGCAAAGTACTGAAAAGTAGTGGCGAAGTGCTGAAAAGTCGTGGCAAAGTACTGAAAAGTGTGGCAAAGTACTGAAAAGTTGTGGCAAAGTGCTGAAAAGTGTGGCAAAGTGCTGCAAAGTCGTGGCAAAGTGCTGAAAAGTGTGGCAAAGTACTGAAAAGTTGTGGCAAAGTGCTGAAAAGTGTGCAAAGTACTGAAAAGTGTGGCAAAGTACTGAAAAGTTGTGGCAAAGACGTGGCAAAGTACTGAAAAGAGTGGCAAAGTACTGAAAAGTTGTGGCAAAGTCGTGGCAAAGTACTGAAAAGTGTGGCAAAGTACTGAAAAGTTGTGGCAAAGTCGTGGCAAAGTACTGAAAAGAGTGGCAAAGTACTGAAAAGTTGTGGCAAAGTCGTGGCAAAGTACTGAAAAGTGTGGCAAAGTACTGAAATTTTGTGGCGAAGTGCTGAAAAGTCGTGGCAAAGTACTGAAAAGTGTGGCAAAGTACTGAAAAGTAGTGGCAAAGTGCTGAAAAGTGTGGCAAAGTACAGAAAAGTTTTGGCAAAGTGCTGAAAAGTGTGGCAAAGTACTGAAAAGTTGTGGCAAAGTGCTGAAAAGTAGTGGCAAAGTACTGAAAAGTCGTGGCAAAGTACTGAAAAGTGTGGCAAAGTACTGAAGAGTTGTGGCAAAGTCGTGGCAAAGTACTGAAAAGAGTGGCAAAGTGCTGCAAAGTCGTGGAAAAGTACTGAAAAGTGTGGCAAAGTACTGAAAAGTTGTGGCAAAGTGCTGAAAAGTGTGGCAAAGTGCTGCAAAGTCGTGGCAAAGTGCTGAAAAGTGTGGCAAAGTACTGAAAATTGTGGCGATTGCTGAAAAGTCGTGGCAATGTACTGAAAAGTGTGGCAAAGTACTGAAAAGTTGTGGCAAAGTGCTGAAAAGTCATGGCAAATTCGTGGCAAAGTACTGAAAAGTGTGGCAAAGTACTGAAAAGTTGTGGCAAAGTGCTGAAAAGTGTGGCAAAGTACTGAAAAGTTGTGGCAAAATGCTGAAAAGTAGTGGCAAAGTACTGAAAAGTCGTGGCAAAGTACTGAAAAGTGTGGCAAAGTACTGAAGAGTTGTGGCAAAGTGCTGAAAAGTGTGGCAAAGTGCTGCAAAGTCGTGGCAAAGTGCAGAAAAGTGTGGCAAAGTACTGAAAAGTTGTGGCGAGTGCTGAAAAGTCGTGGCAATGTACTGAAAAGTGTGGCAAAGTACTGAAAAGTAGTGGCGAAGTGCTGAAAAGTCGTGGCAAAGTACTGAAAAGTGTGGCAAAGTACTGAAAAGTTGTGGCAAAGTTGTGGCAAGTACTGAAAAGAGTGGCAAAGTACTGAAAAGTTGTGCCAAAGTCGTGGCAAAGTACTGAAAAGTGTGGCAAAGTACTGAAAAGTTGTGGCGAAGTGTTGAAAAGTCGTGGCAAAGTACTGAAAAGTGTGGCAAAGTACTGAAAAGTAGTGGCAAAGTGCTGCAAAGTCGTGGCAAAGTAAGGAAAAGTGTGGCAAAGTACTGAAAAGTTGTGGCAAAGTGCTGAAAAGAGTGGCAAAGTACTGAAAAGTTGTGGCAAAGTGCTGAAAAGTGTAGCAAAATACTGAAAAGTTGTGGCAAAGTTGTGAAAAGTAGTGGCAAAGTACTGAAAAGTCGTGGCAAAGTCGTGGCAAAGTACTGAAAAGTGTGACAAAGTACTGAAAAGTTGTGGCAAAGTGCTGAAAAGTCGTGGCAAAGTACTGAAAAGTGTGGCAAACTACTGACGAGTTGTGGCAAAGTCGTGGCAAAGTACTGATAGAGTGGCTGCAAAGTCGTGGCAAAGAACTGAAAAGTGTGGCAAAGTACTGAAAAGTTGTTGCAAAGTGCTGAAAAGTGTGGCAAAGTACTGAAAAGTTGTGGCAAAGTACTGAAAAGTGTGGCAAAGTACTGAAAAGTTGTAACAAAGTTCTGAAAAGTAGTGGCAAAGTACTGAAAAGTCGTGGCAAAGTCGTGGCAAAGTACTGAAAAGTGTGACAAAGTACTGAAAAGTTGTGGCAAAGTGCTGAAAAGTCGTGGCAAAGTACTGAAAAGTGTGGCAAACTACTGACGAGTTGTGGCAAAGTCGTGGCAAAGTACTGATAGAGTGGCTGCAAAGTCGTGGCAAAGAACTGAAAAGTGTGGCAAAGTACTGAAAAGTTGTTGCAAAGTGCTGAAAAGTGTGGCAAAGTGCTGCAAAGTCGTGGCAAAGTACTGAAAAGTGTGGCAAAGTACTGAAAAGTTGTGGCAAAGTACTGAAAAGTGTAGCAAAGTACTGAAAAGTAGTGGCGAAGTGCTGAAAAGTCGTGGCAAAGTACTGAAAAGTGTGGCAAAGTACTGAAAAGTTGTGGCAAAGTGCTGAAAAGTGTGGCAAAGTGCTGCAAAGTCGTGGCAAAGTGCTGAAAAGTGTGGCAAAGTACTGAAAAGTTGTGGCAAAGTGCTGAAAAGTGTGCAAAGTACTGAAAAGTGTGGCAAAGTACTGAAAAGTTGTGGCAAAGACGTGGCAAAGTACTGAAAAGAGTGGCAAAGTACTGAAAAGTTGTGGCAAAGTCGTGGCAAAGTACTGAAAAGTGTGGCAAAGTACTGAAAAGTTGTGGCAAAGTCGTGGCAAAGTACTGAAAAGAGTGGCAAAGTACTGAAAAGTTGTGGCAAAGTCGTGGCAAAGTACTGAAAAGTGTGGCAAAGTACTGAAATTTTGTGGCGAAGTGCTGAAAAGTCGTGGCAAAGTACTGAAAAGTGTGGCAAAGTACTGAAAAGTAGTGGCAAAGTGCTGAAAAGTGTGGCAAAGTACAGAAAAGTTGTGGCAAAGTGCTGAAAAGTGTGGCAAAGTACTGAAAAGTTGTGGCAAAGTGCTGAAAAGTAGTGGCAAAGTACTGAAAAGTCGTGGCAAAGTACTGAAAAGTGTGGCAAAGTACTGAAGAGTTGTGGCAAAGTCGTGGCAAAGTACTGAAAAGAGTGGCAAAGTGCTGCAAAGTCGTGGAAAAGTACTGAAAAGTGTGGCAAAGTACTGAAAAGTTGTGGCAAAGTGCTGAAAAGTGTGGCAAAGTGCTGCAAAGTCGTGGCAAAGTGCTGAAAAGTGTGGCAAAGTACTGAAAATTGTGGCGATTGCTGAAAAGTCGTGGCAATGTACTGAAAAGTGTGGCAAAGTACTGAAAAGTTGTGGCAAAGTGCTGAAAAGTCATGGCAAATTCGTGGCAAAGTACTGAAAAGTGTGGCAAAGTACTGAAAAGTTGTGGCAAAGTGCTGAAAAGTGTGGCAAAGTACTGAAAAGTTGTGGCAAAATGCTGAAAAGTAGTGGCAAAGTACTGAAAAGTCGTGGCAAAGTACTGAAAAGTGTGGCAAAGTACTGAAGAGTTGTGGCAAAGTGCTGAAAAGTGTGGCAAAGTGCTGCAAAGTCGTGGCAAAGTGCAGAAAAGTGTGGCAAAGTACTGAAAAGTTGTGCCAAAGTCGTGGCAAAGTACTGAAAAGTGTGGCAAAGTACTGAAAAGTTGTGGCGAAGTGTTGAAAAGTCGTGGCAAAGTACTGAAAAGTGTGGCAAAGTACTGAAAAGTAGTGGCAAAGTGCTGCAAAGTCGTGGCAAAGTAAGGAAAAGTGTGGCAAAGTACTGAAAAGTTGTGGCAAAGTGCTGAAAAGAGTGGCAAAGTACTGAAAAGTTGTGGCAAAGTGCTGAAAAGTGTAGCAAAATACTGAAAAGTTGTGGCAAAGTTGTGAAAAGTAGTGGCAAAGTACTGAAAAGTCGTGGCAAAGTCGTGGCAAAGTACTGAAAAGTGTGACAAAGTACTGAAAAGTTGTGGCAAAGTGCTGAAAAGTCGTGGCAAAGTACTGAAAAGTGTGGCAAACTACTGACGAGTTGTGGCAAAGTCGTGGCAAAGTACTGATAGAGTGGCTGCAAAGTCGTGGCAAAGAACTGAAAAGTGTGGCAAAGTACTGAAAAGTTGTTGCAAAGTGCTGAAAAGTGTGGCAAAGTACTGAAAAGTTGTGGCAAAGTACTGAAAAGTGTGGCAAAGTACTGAAAAGTTGTGGCAAAGTTCTGAAAAGTAGTGGCAAAGTACTGAAAAGTCGTGGCAAAGTCGTGGCAAAGTACTGAAAAGTGTGACAAAGTACTGAAAAGTTGTGGCAAAGTGCTGAAAAGTCGTGGCAAAGTACTGAAAAGTGTGGCAAACTACTGACGAGTTGTGGCAAAGTCGTGGCAAAGTACTGATAGAGTGGCTGCAAAGTCGTGGCAAAGAACTGAAAAGTGTGGCAAAGTACTGAAAAGTTGTTGCAAAGTGCTGAAAAGTGTGGCAAAGTGCTGCAAAGTCGTGGCAAAGTACTGAAAAGTGTGGCAAAGTACTGAAAAGTTGTGGCAAAGTACTGAAAAGTGTAGCAAAGTACTGAAAAGTAGTGGCGAAGTGCTGAAAAGTCGTGGCAAAGTACTGAAAAGTGTGGCAAAGTACTGAAAAGTTGTGGCAAAGTGCTGAAAAGTGTGGCAAAGTGCTGCAAAGTCGTGGCAAAGTGCTGAAAAGTGTGGCAAAGTACTGAAAATTGTGGCGATTGCTGAAAAGTCGTGGCAATGTACTGAAAAGTGTGGCAAAGTACTGAAAAGTTGTGGCAAAGTGCTGAAAAGTCATGGCAAATTCGTGGCAAAGTACTGAAAAGTGTGGCAAAGTACTGAAAAGTTGTGGCAAAGTGCTGAAAAGTGTGGCAAAGTACTGAAAAGTTGTGGCAAAATGCTGAAAAGTAGTGGCAAAGTACTGAAAAGTCGTGGCAAAGTACTGAAAAGTGTGGCAAAGTACTGAAGAGTTGTGGCAAAGTGCTGAAAAGTGTGGCAAAGTGCTGCAAAGTCGTGGCAAAGTGCAGAAAAGTGTGGCAAAGTACTGAAAAGTTGTGCCAAAGTCGTGGCAAAGTACTGAAAAGTGTGGCAAAGTACTGAAAAGTTGTGGCGAAGTGTTGAAAAGTCGTGGCAAAGTACTGAAAAGTGTGGCAAAGTACTGAAAAGTAGTGGCAAAGTGCTGCAAAGTCGTGGCAAAGTAAGGAAAAGTGTGGCAAAGTACTGAAAAGTTGTGGCAAAGTGCTGAAAAGAGTGGCAAAGTACTGAAAAGTTGTGGCAAAGTGCTGAAAAGTGTAGCAAAATACTGAAAAGTTGTGGCAAAGTTGTGAAAAGTAGTGGCAAAGTACTGAAAAGTCGTGGCAAAGTCGTGGCAAAGTACTGAAAAGTGTGACAAAGTACTGAAAAGTTGTGGCAAAGTGCTGAAAAGTCGTGGCAAAGTACTGAAAAGTGTGGCAAACTACTGACGAGTTGTGGCAAAGTCGTGGCAAAGTACTGATAGAGTGGCTGCAAAGTCGTGGCAAAGAACTGAAAAGTGTGGCAAAGTACTGAAAAGTTGTTGCAAAGTGCTGAAAAGTGTGGCAAAGTACTGAAAAGTTGTGGCAAAGTACTGAAAAGTGTGGCAAAGTACTGAAAAGTTGTGGCAAAGTTCTGAAAAGTAGTGGCAAAGTACTGAAAAGTCGTGGCAAAGTCGTGGCAAAGTACTGAAAAGTGTGACAAAGTACTGAAAAGTTGTGGCAAAGTGCTGAAAAGTCGTGGCAAAGTACTGAAAAGTGTGGCAAACTACTGACGAGTTGTGGCAAAGTCGTGGCAAAGTACTGATAGAGTGGCTGCAAAGTCGTGGCAAAGAACTGAAAAGTGTGGCAAAGTACTGAAAAGTTGTTGCAAAGTGCTGAAAAGTGTGGCAAAGTGCTGCAAAGTCGTGGCAAAGTACTGAAAAGTGTGGCAAAGTACTGAAAAGTTGTGGCAAAGTACTGAAAAGTGTAGCAAAGTACTGAAAAGTAGTGGCGAAGTGCTGAAAAGTCGTGGCAAAGTACTGAAAAGTGTGGCAAAGTACTGAAAAGTTGTGGCAAAGTGCTGAAAAGTGTGGCAAAGTGCTGCAAAGTCGTGGCAAAGTGCTGAAAAGTGTGGCAAAGTACTGAAAAGTTGTGGCAAAGTGCTGAAAAGTGTGCAAAGTACTGAAAAGTGTGTCAAAGTACTGAAAAGTTGTGGCAAAGACGTGGCAAAGTACTGAAAAGAGTGGCAAAGTACTGAAAAGTTGTGGCAAAGTCGTGGCAAAGTACTGAAAAGTGTGGCAAAGTACTGAAAAGTTGTGGCAAAGTCGTGGCAAAGTACTGAAAAGAGTGGCAAAGTACTGAAAAGTTGTGGCAAAGTCGTGGCAAAGTACTGAAAAGTGTGGCAAAGTACTGAAATTTTGTGGCGAAGTGCTGAAAAGTCGTGGCAAAGTACTGAAAAGTGTGGCAAAGTACTGAAAAGTAGTGGCAAAGTGCTGAAAAGTGTGGCAAAGTACAGAAAAGTTGTGGCAAAGTGCTGAAAAGTGTGGCAAAGTACTGAAAAGTTGTGGCAAAGTGCTGAAAAGTAGTGGCAAAGTACTGAAAAGTCGTGGCAAAGTACTGAAAAGTGTGGCAAAGTACTGAAGAGTTGTGGCAAAGTCGTGGCAAAGTACTGAAAAGAGTGGCAAAGTGCTGCAAAGTCGTGGAAAAGTACTGAAAAGTGTGGCAAAGTACTGAAAAGTTGTGGCAAAGTGCTGAAAAGTGTGGCAAAGTGCTGCAAAGTCGTGGCAAAGTGCTGAAAAGTGTGGCAAAGTACTGAAAATTGTGGCGATTGCTGAAAAGTCGTGGCAATGTACTGAAAAGTGTGGCAAAGTACTGAAAAGTTGTGGCAAAGTGCTGAAAAGTCATGGCAAATTCGTGGCAAAGTACTGAAAAGTGTGGCAAAGTACTGAAAAGTTGTGGCAAAGTGCTGAAAAGTGTGGCAAAGTACTGAAAAGTTGTGGCAAAATGCTGAAAAGTAGTGGCAAAGTACTGAAAAGTCGTGGCAAAGTACTGAAAAGTGTGGCAAAGTACTGAAGAGTTGTGGCAAAGTGCTGAAAAGTGTGGCAAAGTGCTGCAAAGTCGTGGCAAAGTGCAGAAAAGTGTGGCAAAGTACTGAAAAGTTGTGGCGAGTGCTGAAAAGTCGTGGCAATGTACTGAAAAGTGTGGCAAAGTACTGAAAAGTTGTGGCAAAGTGCTGAAAAGTCGTGGCAAAGTCGAGGCAAAGTACTGAAAAGTGTGGCAAAGTACTGAAAAATTGTGGCAAAGTGCTGAAAAGTCGTGGCAAAGTACTGAAAAGTGTGGCAAAGTACTGAAGAGTTGTGGCAAATTCGTGGCAAAGTACTGAAAAGAGTGGCAAAGTGCTGCAAAATCGTGGCAAACTACTGAAAAGTGTGGCAAAGTACTGAAAAGTTGTGGCAAAGTGCTGAAAAGTGTGGCAAAGTACAGAAAAGTTGTGGCAAAGTGCTGAAAAGTGTGGCAAAGTACTGAAAAGTTGTGGCAAAGTGCTGAAAAGTAGTGGCAAAGTATGAAAAGTGTGGCAAAGTACAGAAAAGTTGTGGCAAAGTGCTGAAAAGTGTGGCAAAGTACAGAAAAGTTGTGGCAAAGTGCTGAAAAGTGTGGCAAAGTACTGAAAAGTTGTGGCAAAGTGCTGAAAAGTAGTGGCAAAGTATGAAAAGTCGTGGCAAAGTACTGAAAAGTGTGGCAAAGTACTGAAGAGTTGTGGCAAAGTCGTGGCAAAGTACTGAAAAGAGTGGCAAAGTGCTGCAAAATCGTGGCAAACTACTGAAAAGTGTGGCAAAGTACTGAAAAGTTGTGGCAAAGTGCTGAAAAGTGTGGCAAAGTACAGAAAAGTTGTGGCAAAGTGCTGAAAAGTGTGGCAAAGTACTGAAAAGTTGTGGCAAAGTGCTGAAAAGTAGTGGCAAAGTATGAAAAGTGTGGCAAAGTACAGAAAAGTTGTGGCAAAGTGCTGAAAAGTGTGGCAAAGTACAGAAAAGTTGTGGCAAAGTGCTGAAAAGTGTGGCAAAGTACTGAAAAGTTGTGGCAAAGTGCTGAAAAGTAGTGGCAAAGTATGAAAAGTCGTGGCAAAGTACTGAAAAGTGTGGCAAAGTACTGAAGAGTTGTGGCAAAGTCGTGGCAAAGTACTGAAAAGAGTGGCAAAGTGCTGCAAAGTCGTGGAAAAGTACTGAAAAGTGTGGCAAAGTACTGAAAAGTTGTGGCAAAGTGCTGAAAAGTGTGGCAAAGTGCTGCAAAGTCGTGGCAAAGTGCTGAAAAGTGTGGCAAAGTACTGAAAATTGTGGCGAGTGCTGAAAAGTCGTGGCAATGTACTGAAAAGTGTGGCAAAGTACTGAAAAGTTGTGGCAAAGTGCTGAAAAGTCATGGCAAATTCGTGGCAAAGTACTGAAAAGTGTGGCAAAGTACTGAAAAGTTGTGGCAAAGTGCTGAAAAGTGTGGCAAAGTACTGAAAAGTTGTGGCAAAATGCTGAAAAGTAGTGGCAAAGTACTGAAAAGTCGTGGCAAAGTACTGAAAAGTGTGGCAAAGTACTGAAGAGTTGTGGCAAAGTGCTGAAAAGTGTGGCAAAGTGCTGCAAAGTCGTGGCAAAGTGCAGAAAAGTGTGGCAAAGTACTGAAAAGTTGTGGCGAATGCTGAAAAGTCGTGGCAATGTACTGAAAAGTGTGGCAAAGTACTGAAAAGTTGTGGCAAAGTGCTGAAAAGTCGTGGCAAAGTCGAGGCAAAGTACTGAAAAGTGTGGCAAAGTACTGAAAAATTGTGGCAAAGTGCTGAAAAGTCGTGGCAAAGTACTGAAAAGTGTGGCAAAGTACTGAAGAGTTGTGGCAAATTCGTGGCAAAGTACTGAAAAGAGTGGCAAAGTGCTGCAAAATCGTGGCAAACTACTGAAAAGTGTGGCAAAGTACTGAAAAGTTGTGGCAAAGTACTGAAAAGTGTGGCAAAGTACTGAAAAGTAGTGGCGAAGTGCAGAAAAGTGTGGCAAAGTACTGAAAAGTTGTGGCAAAGTCGTGGCAAAGTACTGAAAAGAGTGGCAAAGTACTGAAAAGTTGTGGCAAAGTCGTGGCAAAGTACTGAAAAGTGTGGCAAAGTACTGAAAAGTTGTGGCGAAGTGCTGAAAAGTCGTGGCAATGTACTGAAAAGTGTGGCAAAGTACTGAAAAGTTGTGGCAAAGTGCTGAAAAGTGTGGCAAAGTACTGAAAAGTAGTGGCGAAGTGCTGAAAAGTCGTGGCAAAGTACTGAAAAGTGTGGCAAAGTACTGAAAAGTTGTGGCAAAGTTGTGGCAAGTACTGAAAAGAGTGGCAAAGTACTGAAAAGTTGTGCCAAAGTCGTGGCAAAGTACTGAAAAGTGTGGCAAAGTACTGAAAAGTTGTGGCGAAGTGTTGAAAAGTCGTGGCAAAGTACTGAAAAGTGTGGCAAAGTACTGAAAAGTAGTGGCAAAGTGCTGCAAAGTCGTGGCAAAGTAAGGAAAAGTGTGGCAAAGTACTGAAAAGTTGTGGCAAAGTGCTGAAAAGAGTGGCAAAGTACTGAAAAGTTGTGGCAAAGTGCTGAAAAGTGTAGCAAAATACTGAAAAGTTGTGGCAAAGTTGTGAAAAGTAGTGGCAAAGTACTGAAAAGTCGTGGCAAAGTCGTGGCAAAGTACTGAAAAGTGTGACAAAGTACTGAAAAGTTGTGGCAAAGTGCTGAAAAGTCGTGGCAAAGTACTGAAAAGTGTGGCAAACTACTGACGAGTTGTGGCAAAGTCGTGGCAAAGTACTGATAGAGTGGCTGCAAAGTCGTGGCAAAGAACTGAAAAGTGTGGCAAAGTACTGAAAAGTTGTTGCAAAGTGCTGAAAAGTGTGGCAAAGTACTGAAAAGTTGTGGCAAAGTACTGAAAAGTGTGGCAAAGTACTGAAAAGTTGTGGCAAAGTTCTGAAAAGTAGTGGCAAAGTACTGAAAAGTCGTGGCAAAGTCGTGGCAAAGTACTGAAAAGTGTGACAAAGTACTGAAAAGTTGTGGCAAAGTGCTGAAAAGTCGTGGCAAAGTACTGAAAAGTGTGACAAACTACTGACGAGTTGTGGCAAAGTCGTGGCAAAGTACTGATAGAGTGGCTGCAAAGTCGTGGCAAAGAACTGAAAAGTGTGGCAAAGTACTGAAAAGTTGTTGCAAAGTGCTGAAAAGTGTGGCAAAGTGCTGCAAAGTCGTGGCAAAGTACTGAAAAGTGTGGCAAAGTACTGAAAAGTTGTGGCAAAGTACTGAAAAGTGTAGCAAAGTACTGAAAAGTAGTGGCGAAGTGCTGAAAAGTCGTGGCAAAGTACTGAAAAGTGTGGCAAAGTACTGAAAAGTTGTGGCAAAGTGCTGAAAAGTGTGGCAAAGTGCTGCAAAGTCGTGGCAAAGTGCTGAAAAGTGTGGCAAAGTACTGAAAAGTTGTGGCAAAGTGCTGAAAAGTGTGCAAAGTACTGAAAAGTGTGGCAATATACTGAAAAGTTGTGGCAAAGACGTGGCAAAGTACTGAAAAGAGTGGCAAAGTACTGAAAAGTTGTGGCAAAGTCGTGGCAAAGTACTGAAAAGTGTGGCAAAGTACTGAAAAGTTGTGGCAAAGTCGTGGCAAAGTACTGAAAAGAGTGGCAAAGTACTGAAAAGTTGTGGCAAAGTCGTGGCAAAGTACTGAAAAGTGTGGCAAAGTACTGAAATTTTGTGGCGAAGTGCTGAAAAGTCGTGGCAAAGTACTGAAAAGTGTGGCAAAGTACTGAAAAGTAGTGGCAAAGTGCTGAAAAGTGTGGCAAAGTACAGAAAAGTTGTGGCAAAGTGCTGAAAAGTGTGGCAAAGTACTGAAAAGTTGTGGCAAAGTGCTGAAAAGTAGTGGCAAAGTACTGAAAAGTCGTGGCAAAGTACTGAAAAGTGTGGCAAAGTACTGAAGAGTTGTGGCAAAGTCGTGGCAAAGTACTGAAAAGAGTGGCAAAGTGCTGCAAAGTCGTGGAAAAGTACTGAAAAGTGTAGCAAAGTACTGAAAATTTGTGGCAAAGTGCTGAAAAGTGTGGCAAAGTGCTGCAAAGTCGTGGCAAAGTGCTGAAAAGTGTGGCAAAGTACTGAAAATTGTGGCGATTGCTGAAAAGTCGTGGCAATGTACTGAAAAGTGTGGCAAAGTACTGAAAAGTTGTGGCAAAGTGCTGAAAAGTCATGGCAAATTCGTGGCAAAGTACTGAAAAGTGTGGCAAAGTACTGAAAAGTTGTGGCAAAGTGCTGAAAAGTGTGGCAAAGTACTGAAAAGTTGTGGCAAAATGCTGAAAAGTAGTGGCAAAGTACTGAAAAGTCGTGGCAAAGTACTGAAAAGTGTGGCAAAGTACTGAAGAGTTGTGGCAAAGTGCTGAAAAGTGTGGCAAAGTGCTGCAAAGTCGTGGCAAAGTGCAGAAAAGTGTGGCAAAGTACTGAAAAGTTGTGGCGAGTGCTGAAAAGTCGTGGCAATGTACTGAAAAGTGTGGCAAAGTACTGAAAAGTTGTGGCAAAGTGCTGAAAAGTCGTGGCAAAGTACTGAAAAGTGTGGCAAAGTACTGAAGAGTTGTGGCAAATTCGTGGCAAAGTACTGAAAAGAGTGGCAAAGTGCTGCAAAATCGTGGCAAACTACTGAAAAGTGTGGCAAAGTACTGAAAAGTTGTGGCAAAGTACTGAAAAGTGTGGCAAAGTACTGAAAAGTAGTGGCGAAGTGCAGAAAAGTGTGGCAAAGTACTGAAAAGTTGTGGCAAAGTCGTGGCAAAGTACTGAAAAGAGTGGCAAAGTACTGAAAAGTTGTGGCAAAGTCGTGGCAAAGTACTGAAAAGTGTGGCAAAGTACTGAAAAATTGTGGCAAAGTGCTGAAAAGTCGTGGCAAAGTACTGAAAAGTGTGGCAAAGTACTGAAGAGTTGTGGCAAATTCGTGGCAAAGTACTGAAAAGAGTGGCAAAGTGCTGCAAAATCGTGGCAAACTACTGAAAAGTGTGGCAAAGTACTGAAAAGTTGTGGCAAAGTACTGAAAAGTGTGGCAAAGTACTGAAGAGTTGTGGCAAATTCGTGGCAAAGTACTGAAAAGAGTGGCAAAGTGCTGCAAAATCGTGGCAAACTACTGAAAAGTGTGGCAAAGTACTGAAAAGTTGTGGCAAAGTACTGAAAAGTGTGGCAAAGTACTGAAAAGTAGTGGCGAAGTGCAGAAAAGTGTGGCAAAGTACTGAAAAGTTGTGGCAAAGTCGTGGCAAAGTACTGAAAAGAGTGGCAAAGTACTGAAAAGTTGTGGCAAAGTCGTGGCAAAGTACTGAAAAGTGTGGCAAAGTACTGAAAAGTTGTGGCGAAGTGCTGAAAAGTCGTGGCAATGTACTGAAAAGTGTGGCAAAGTACTGAAAAGTTGTGGCAAAGTGCTGAAAAGTGTGGCAAAGTACTGAAAAGTAGTGGCGAAGTGCTGAAAAGTCGTGGCAAAGTACTGAAAAGTGTGGCAAAGTACTGAAAAGTTGTGGCAAAGTCGTGGCAAGTACTGAAAAGAGTGGCAAAGTACTGAAAAGTTGTGCCAAAGTCGTGGCAAAGTACTGAAAAGTGTGGCAAAGTACTGAAAAGTTGTGGCGAAGTGCTGAAAAGTCGTGGCAAAGTACTGAAAAGTGTGGCAAAGTACTGAAAAGTAGTGGCAAAGTGCTGCAAAGTCGTGGCAAAGTAAGGAAAAGTGTGGCAAAGTACTGAAAAGTTGTGGCAAAGTGCTGAAAAGAGTGGCAAAGTACTGAAAAGTTGTGGCAAAGTGCTGAAAAGTGTGGCAAAATACTGAAAAGTTGTGGCAAAGTTGTGAAAAGTAGTGGCAAAGTACTGAAAAGTCGTGGCAAAGTGCTGAAAAGTGTGGCAAAGTACTGAAAAGTAGTGGCGAAGTGCTGAAAAGTCGTGGCAAAGTACTGAAAAGTGTGGCAAAGTACTGAAAAGTTGTGGCAAAGTCGTGGCAAGTACTGAAAAGAGTGGCAAAGTACTGAAAAGTTGTGGCAAAGTAGTGGCAAAGTACTGAAAAGTGTGGCAAAGTACTGAAAAGTTGTGGCGAAGTCCTGAAAAGTCGTGGCAAAGTACTGAAAAGTGTGGCAAAGTACTGAAAAGTAGTGGCGAAGTGCAGAAAAGTGTGGCAAAGTACTGAAAAGTTGTGGCAAAGTCGTGGCAAAGTACTGAAAAGAGTGGCAAAGTACTGAAAAGTTGTGGCAAAGTCGTGGCAAAGTACTGAAAAGTGTGGCAAAGTACTGAAAAGTTGTGGCGAAGTGCTGAAAAGTCGTGGCAATGTACTGAAAAGTGTGGCAAAGTACTGAAAAGTAGTGGCAAAGTGCTGCAAAGTCGTGGCAAAGTAAGGAAAAGTGTGGCAAAGTACTGAAAAGTTGTGGCAAAGTGCTGAAAAGAGTGGCAAAGTACTGAAAAGTTGTGGCAAAGTGCTGAAAAGTGTAGCAAAATACTGAAAAGTTGTGGCAAAGTTGTGAAAAGTAGTGGCAAAGTACTGAAAAGTCGTGGCAAAGTCGTGGCAAAGTACTGAAAAGTGTGACAAAGTACTGAAAAGTTGTGGCAAAGTGCTGAAAAGTCGTGGCAAAGTACTGAAAAGTGTGGCAAACTACTGACGAGTTGTGGCAAAGTCGTGGCAAAGTACTGATAGAGTGGCTGCAAAGTCGTGGCAAAGAACTGAAAAGTGTGGCAAAGTACTGAAAAGTTGTTGCAAAGTGCTGAAAAGTGTGGCAAAGTACTGAAAAGTTGTGGCAAAGTACTGAAAAGTGTGGCAAAGTACTGAAAAGTTGTGGCAAAGTTCTGAAAAGTAGTGGCAAAGTACTGAAAAGTCGTGGCAAAGTCGTGGCAAAGTACTGAAAAGTGTGACAAAGTACTGAAAAGTTGTGGCAAAGTGCTGAAAAGTCGTGGCAAAGTACTGAAAAGTGTGGCAAACTACTGACGAGTTGTGGCAAAGTCGTGGCAAAGTACTGATAGAGTGGCTGCAAAGTCGTGGCAAAGAACTGAAAAGTGTGGCAAAGTACTGAAAAGTTGTTGCAAAGTGCTGAAAAGTGTGGCAAAGTGCTGCAAAGTCGTGGCAAAGTACTGAAAAATGTGGCAAAGTACTGAAAAGTTGTGGCAAAGTACTGAAAAGTGTAGCAAAGTACTGAAAAGTAGTGGCGAAGTGCTGAAAAGTCGTGGCAAAGTACTGAAAAGTGTGGCAAAGTACTGAAAAGTTGTGGCAAAGTGCTGAAAAGTGTGGCAAAGTGCTGCAAAGTCGTGGCAAAGTGCTGAAAAGTGTGGCAAAGTACTGAAAAGTTGTGGCAAAGTGCTGAAAAGTGTGCAAAGTACTGAAAAGTGTGGCAAAGTACTGAAAAGTTGTGGCAAAGACGTGGCAAAGTACTGAAAAGAGTGGCAAAGTACTGAAAAGTTGTGGCAAAGTCGTGGCAAAGTACTGAAAAGTGTGGCAAAGTACTGAAAAGTTGTGGCAAAGTCGTGGCAAAGTACTGAAAAGAGTGGCAAAGTACTGAAAAGTTGTGGCAAAGTCGTGGCAAAGTACTGAAAAGTGTGGCAAAGTACTGAAATTTTGTGGCGAAGTGCTGAAAAGTCGTGGCAAAGTACTGAAAAGTGTGGCAAAGTACTGAAAAGTAGTGGCAAAGGGCTGAAAAGTGTGGCAAAGTACAGAAAAGTTGTGGCAAAGTGCTGAAAAGTGTGGCAAAGTACTGAAAAGTTGTGGCAAAGTGCTGAAAAGTAGTGGCAAAGTACTGAAAAGTCGTGGCAAAGTACTGAAAAGTGTGGCAAAGTACTGAAGAGTTGTGGCAAAGTCGTGGCAAAGTACTGAAAAGAGTGGCAAAGTGCTGCAAAGTCGTGGAAAAGTACTGAAAAGTGTGGCAAAGTACTGAAAAGTTGTGGCAAAGTGCTGAAAAGTGTGACAAAGTGCTGCAAAGTCGTGGCAAAGTGCTGAAAAGTGTGGCAAAGTACTGAAAATTGTGGCGATTGCTGAAAAGTCGTGGCAATGTACTGAAAAGTGTGGCAAAGTACTGAAAAGTTGTGGCAAAGTGCTGAAAAGTCATGGCAAATTCGTGGCAAAGTACTGAAAAGTGTGGCAAAGTACTGAAAAGTTGTGGCAAAGTACTGAAAAGTTGTGGCAAAATGCTGAAAAGTCGTGGCAAAGTACTGAAAAGTGTGGCAAAGTACTGAAGAGTTGTGGCAAAGTGCTGAAAAGTGTGGCAAAGTGCTGCAAAGTCGTGGCAAAGTGCAGAAAAGTGTGGCAAAGTACTGAAAAGTTGTGGCGAGTGCTGAAAAGTCGTGGCAATGTACTGAAAAGTGTGGCAAAGTACTGAAAAGTTGTGGCAAAGTGCTGAAAAGTCGTGGCAAAGTCGAGGCAAAGTACTGAAAAGTGTGGCAAAGTACTGAAAAATTGTGGCAAAGTGCTGAAAAGTCGTGGCAAAGTACTGAAAAGTGTGGCAAAGTACTGAAGAGTTGTGGCAAATTCGTGGCAAAGTACTGAAAAGAGTGGCAAAGTGCTGCAAAATCGTGGCAAACTACTGAAAAGTGTGGCAAAGTACTGAAAAGTTGTGGCAAAGTACTGAAAAGTGTGGCAAAGTACTGAAAAGTAGTGGCGAAGTGCAGAAAAGTGTGGCAAAGTACTGAAAAGTTGTGGCAAAGTCGTGGCAAAGTACTGAAAAGAGTGGCAAAGTACTGAAAAGTTGTGGCAAAGTCGTGGCAAAGTACTGAAAAGTGTGGCAAAGTACTGAAAAGTTGTGGCGAAGTGCTGAAAAGTCGTGGCAATGTACTGAAAAGTGTGGCAAAGTACTGAAAAGTTGTGGCAAAGTGCTGAAAAGTGTGGCAAAGTACTGAAAAGTAGTGGCGAAGTGCTGAAAAGTAGTGGCAAAGTACTGAAAAGTGTGGCAAAGTACTGAAAAGTTGTGGCAAAGTCGTGGCAAGTACTGAAAAGAGTGGCAAAGTACTGAAAAGTTGTGCCAAAGTCGTGGCAAAGTACTGAAAAGTGTGGCAAAGTACTGAAAAGTTGTGGCGAAGTGCTGAAAAGTCGTGGCAAAGTACTGAAAAGTGTGGCAAAGTACTGAAAAGTAGTGGCAAAGTGCTGCAAAGTCGTGGCAAAGTAAGGAAAAGTGTGGCAAAGTACTGAAAAGTTGTGGCAAAGTGCTGAAAAGAGTGGCAAAGTACTGAAAAGTTGTGGCAAAGTGCTGAAAAGTGTGGCAAAATACTGAAAAGTTGTGGCAAAGTTGTGAAAAGTAGTGGCAGTGTACTGAAAAGTCGTGGCAAAGTGCTGAAAAGTGTGGCAAAGTACTGAAAAGTAGTGGCGAAGTGCTGAAAAGTCGTGGCAAAGTACTGAAAAGTGTGGCAAAGTACTGAAAAGTTGTGGCAAAGTCGTGGCAAGTACTGAAAAGAGTGGCAAAGTACTGAAAAGTTGTGGCAAAGTAGTGGCAAAGTACTGAAAAGTGTGGCAAAGTACTGAAAAGTTGTGGCGAAGTCCTGAAAAGTCGTGGCAAAGTACTGAAAAGTGTGGCAAAGTACTGAAAAGTAGTGGCAAAGTGCTGCAAAGTCGTGGCAAAGTAATGAAAAGTGTGGCAAAGTACTGAAAAGTTGTGGCAAAGTACTGAAAAGAGTGGCAAAGTACTGAAAAGTTGTGGCAAAGTGCTGAAAAGTGTGGCAAAGTACTGAAAAGTTGTGGCAAAGTTCAGAAAAGTAGTGGCAACGTACTGAAAAGTCGTGGCAAAGTCGTGGCAAAGTACTGAAAAGTGTGACAAAGTACTGAAAAGTTGTAGCAAAGTGCTGAAAAGTCGTGGCAAAGTACTGAAAAGTTGTGGCAAAGTACTGACGAGTTGTGGCAAAGTCGTGGCAAAGTACTGAAAAGAGTGGCTGCAAAGTCGTGGCAAAGAACTGAAAAGTGTGGCAAAGGGCTGCAAAGTCGTGGCAAAGTGCTGAAAAGTGTGGCAAAGTACTGAAAAGTCGTGGCAAAGTACTGATAGAGTGGCTGCAAAGTCGTGGCAAAGAACTGAAAAGTGTGGCAAAGTACTGAAAAGTTGTTGCAAAGTGCTGAAAAGTGTGGCAAAGTACTGAAAAGTTGTGGCAAAGTACTGAAAAGTGTGGCAAAGTACTGAAAAGTTGTGGCAAAGTTCTGAAAAGTAGTGGCAAAGTACTGAAAAGTCGTGGCAAAGTCGTGGCAAAGTACTGAAAAGTGTGACAAAGTACTGAAAAGTTGTGGCAAAGTGCTGAAAAGTCGTGGCAAAGTACTGAAAAGTGTGGCAAACTACTGACGAGTTGTGGCAAAGTCGTGGCAAAGTACTGATAGAGTGGCTGCAAAGTCGTGGCAAAGAACTGAAAAGTGTGGCAAAGTACTGAAAAGTTGTTGCAAAGTGCTGAAAAGTGTGGCAAAGTGCTGCAAAGTCGTGGCAAAGTACTGAAAAATGTGGCAAAGTACTGAAAAGTTGTGGCAAAGTACTGAAAAGTGTAGCAAAGTACTGAAAAGTAGTGGCGAAGTGCTGAAAAGTCGTGGCAAAGTACTGAAAAGTGTGGCAAAGTACTGAAAAGTTGTGGCAAAGTGCTGAAAAGTGTGGCAAAGTGCTGCAAAGTCGTGGCAAAGTGCTGAAAAGTGTGGCAAAGTACTGAAAAGTTGTGGCAAAGTGCTGAAAAGTGTGCAAAGTACTGAAAAGTGTGGCAAAGTACTGAAAAGTTGTGGCAAAGACGTGGCAAAGTACTGAAAAGAGTGGCAAAGTACTGAAAAGTTGTGGCAAAGTCGTGGCAAAGTACTGAAAAGTGTGGCAAAGTACTGAAAAGTTGTGGCAAAGTCGTGGCAAAGTACTGAAAAGAGTGGCAAAGTACTGAAAAGTTGTGGCAAAGTCGTGGCAAAGTACTGAAAAGTGTGGCAAAGTACTGAAATTTTGTGGCGAAGTGCTGAAAAGTCGTGGCAAAGTACTGAAAAGTGTGGCAAAGTACTGAAAAGTAGTGGCAAAGGGCTGAAAAGTGTGGCAAAGTACAGAAAAGTTGTGGCAAAGTGCTGAAAAGTGTGGCAAAGTACTGAAAAGTTGTGGCAAAGTGCTGAAAAGTAGTGGCAAAGTACTGAAAAGTCGTGGCAAAGTACTGAAAAGTGTGGCAAAGTACTGAAGAGTTGTGGCAAAGTCGTGGCAAAGTACTGAAAAGAGTGGCAAAGTGCTGCAAAGTCGTGGAAAAGTACTGAAAAGTGTGGCAAAGTACTGAAAAGTTGTGGCAAAGTGCTGAAAAGTGTGACAAAGTGCTGCAAAGTCGTGGCAAAGTGCTGAAAAGTGTGGCAAAGTACTGAAAATTGTGGCGATTGCTGAAAAGTCGTGGCAATGTACTGAAAAGTGTGGCAAAGTACTGAAAAGTTGTGGCAAAGTGCTGAAAAGTCATGGCAAATTCGTGGCAAAGTACTGAAAAGTGTGGCAAAGTACTGAAAAGTTGTGGCAAAGTACTGAAAAGTTGTGGTAAAATGCTGAAAAGTCGTGGCAAAGTACTGAAAAGTGTGGCAAAGTACTGAAGAGTTGTGGCAAAGTGCTGAAAAGTGTGGCAAAGTGCTGCAAAGTCGTGGCAAAGTGCAGAAAAGTGTGGCAAAGTACTGAAAAGTTGTGGCGAGTGCTGAAAAGTCGTGGCAATGTACTGAAAAGTGTGGCAAAGTACTGAAAAGTTGTGGCAAAGTGCTGAAAAGTCGTGGCAAAGTCGAGGCAAAGTACTGAAAAGTGTGGCAAAGTACTGAAAAATTGTGGCAAAGTGCTGAAAAGTCGTGGCAAAGTACTGAAAAGTGTGGCAAAGTACTGAAGAGTTGTGGCAAATTCGTGGCAAAGTACTGAAAAGAGTGGCAAAGTGCTGCAAAATCGTGGCAAACTACTGAAAAGTGTGGCAAAGTACTGAAAAGTTGTGGCAAAGTACTGAAAAGTGTGGCAAAGTACTGAAAAGTAGTGGCGAAGTGCAGAAAAGTGTGGCAAAGTACTGAAAAGTTGTGGCAAAGTCGTGGCAAAGTACTGAAAAGTGTGGCAAAGTACTGAAAAGTTGTGGCAAAGTCGTGGCAAAGTACTGAAAAGTGTGGCAAAGTACTGAAAAGTTGTGGCGAAGTGCTGAAAAGTCGTGGCAATGTACTGAAAAGTGTGGCAAAGTACTGAAAAGTTGTGGCAAAGTGCTGAAAAGTGTGGCAAAGTACTGAAAAGTAGTGGCGAAGTGCTGAAAAGTAGTGGCAAAGTACTGAAAAGTGTGGCAAAGTACTGAAAAGTTGTGGCAAAGTCGTGGCAAGTACTGAAAAGAGTGGCAAAGTACTGAAAAGTTGTGCCAAAGTCGTGGCAAAGTACTGAAAAGTGTGGCAAAGTACTGAAAAGTTGTGGCGAAGTGCTGAAAAGTCGTGGCAAAGTACTGAAAAGTGTGGCAAAGTACTGAAAAGTAGTGGCAAAGTGCTGCAAAGTCGTGGCAAAGTAAGGAAAAGTGTGGCAAAGTACTGAAAAGTTGTGGCAAAGTGCTGAAAAGAGTGGCAAAGTACTGAAAAGTTGTGGCAAAGTGCTGAAAAGTGTGGCAAAATACTGAAAAGTTGTGGCAAAGTTGTGAAAAGTAGTGGCAGTGTACTGAAAAGTCGTGGCAAAGTGCTGAAAAGTGTGGCAAAGTACTGAAAAGTAGTGGCGAAGTGCTGAAAAGTCGTGGCAAAGTACTGAAAAGTGTGGCAAAGTACTGAAAAGTTGTGGCAAAGTCGTGGCAAGTACTGAAAAGAGTGGCAAAGTACTGAAAAGTTGTGGCAAAGTAGTGGCAAAGTACTGAAAAGTGTGGCAAAGTACTGAAAAGTTGTGGCGAAGTCCTGAAAAGTCGTGGCAAAGTACTGAAAAGTGTGGCAAAGTACTGAAAAGTAGTGGCAAAGTGCTGCAAAGTCGTGGCAAAGTAATGAAAAGTGTGGCAAAGTACTGAAAAGTTGTGGCAAAGTACTGAAAAGAGTGGCAAAGTACTGAAAAGTTGTGGCAAAGTGCTGAAAAGTGTGGCAAAGTACTGAAAAGTTGTGGCAAAGTTCAGAAAAGTAGTGGCAACGTACTGAAAAGTCGTGGCAAAGTCGTGGCAAAGTACTGAAAAGTGTGACAAAGTACTGAAAAGTTGTAGCAAAGTGCTGAAAAGTCGTGGCAAAGTACTGAAAAGTTGTGGCAAAGTACTGACGAGTTGTGGCAAAGTCGTGGCAAAGTACTGAAAAGAGTGGCTGCAAAGTCGTGGCAAAGAACTGAAAAGTGTGGCAAAGGGCTGCAAAGTCGTGGCAAAGTGCTGAAAAGTGTGGCAAAGTACTGAAAAGTTGTGGCAAAGTACTGAAAAGTGTAGCAAAGTACTGAAAAGTAGTGGCGAAGTGCTGAAAAGTCGAGGCAAAGTACTGAAAAGTGTGGCAAAGTACTGAAAAGTTGTGGCAAAGTGCTGAAAAGTGTGGCAAAGTGCTGCAAAGTCGTGGCAAAGTGCTGAAAAGTGTGGCAAAGGACTGAAAAGTTGTGGCAAAGTGCTGAAAAGTGTGCAAAGTACTGAAAAGTGTGGCAAAGTACTGAAAAGTTGTGGCAAAGTCGTGGCAAAGTACTGAAAAGAGTGGCAAAGTACTGAAAAGTTGTGGCAAAGTCGTGGCAAAGTACTGAAAAGTGTGGCAAAGTACTGAAAAGTTGTGGCAATGTCGTGGCAAAGTACTGAAAAGAGTGGCAAAGTACTGAAAAGTTGTGGCAAAGTCGTGGCAAAGTACTGAAAAGTGTGGCAAAGTACTGAAATTTTGTGGCGAAGTGCTGAAAAGTGTGGCAAAGTACAGAAAAGTTGTGGCAAAGTACTGAAAAGTGTGGCAAAGTACTGAAAAGTTGTGGCAAAGTGCTGAAAAGTAGTGGCAAAGTACTGAAAAGTCGTGGCAAAATCTGAAAAGTGTGGCAAAGTACTGAAGAGTTGTGGCAAAGTCGTAGCAAAGTACTGAAAAGAGTGGCAAAGTGCTGCAAAGTCGTGGCAAAGTACTGAAAAGTTGTGGCAAAGTGTTGAAAAGTAGTGGCAAAGTACTGAAAAGTGTGGCAAAGTACTGAAAAGTTGTGGCAAAGTCGTGGCAAGTACTGAAAAGAGTGGCAAAGTACTGAAAAGTTGTGGCAAAGTCGTGGCAAAGTACTGAAAAGTGTGGCAAAGTACTGAAAAGTTGTGGCGAAGTGCTGGAAAGTCGTGGCAAAGTACTGAAAAGTGTGGCAAAGTACTGAAAAGTAGTGGCAAAGTGCTGCAAAGTCGTGGCAAAGTACTGAAAAGTGTGGCAAAGTACTGAAAAGTTGTGGCAAAGTGCTGAAAAGAGTGGCAAAGTACTGAAAAGTTGTGGCAAAGTGCTGAAAAGTGTGGCAAAGTACTGAAAAGTTGTGGCAAAGTTCTGAAAAGTAGTGGCAAAGTACTGAAAAGTCGTGGCAAAGTCGTGGCAAAGTACTGAAAAGTGTGACAAAGTACTGAAAAGTTGTGGCAAAGTGATGAAAAGTCGTGGCAAAGTACTGAAAAGTGTGGCAAAGTACTGACGAGTTGTGGCAAAGTCGTGGCAAAGTACTGAAAAGAGTGGCTGCAAAGTCGTGGCAAAGAACTGAAAAGTGTGGCAAAGTACTGAAAAGTTGTTGCAAAGTGCTGAAAAGTGTGGCAAAGTGCTGCAAAGTCGTGGCAAAGTACTGAAAAGTGTGGCAAAGTACTGAAAAGTTGTGGCAAAGTACTGAAAAGTGTGGCAAAGTACTGAAAAGTAGTGGCAAAGTGCTGCAAAGTCGTGGCAAAGTAATGAAAAGTGTGGCAAAGTACTGAAAAGTTGTGGCAAAGTGCTGAAAAGAGTGGCAAAGTACTAAAAAGTTGTGGCAAAGTGCTGAAAAGTGTGGCAAAGTACTGAAAAGTTGTGGCAAAGTTCAGAAAAGTAGTGGCAAAGTACTGAAAAGTCGTGGCAAAGTCGTGGCAAAGTACTGAAAAGTGTGACAAAGTACTGAAAAGTTGTAGCAAAGTGCTGAAAAGTAGTGGCAAAGTACTGAAAAGTTGTGGCAAAGTACTGACGAGTTGTGGCAAAGTCGTGGCAAAGTACTGAAAAGAGTGGCTGCAAAGTCGTGGCAAAGAACTGAAAAGTGTGGCAAAGTACTGAAAAGTTGTTGCAAAGTGCTGAAAAGTGTGGCAAAGTGCTGCAAAGTCGTGGCAAAGTACTGAAAAGTGTGGCAAAGTACTGAAAAGTTGTGGCAAAGTACTGAAAAGTGTGGCAAAGTACTGAAAAGTAGTGGCAAAGTGCTGCAAAGTCGTGGCAAAGTAATGAAAAGTGTGGCAAAGTACTGAAAAGTTGTGGCAAAGTGCTGAAAAGAGTGGCAAAGTACTAAAAAGTTGTGGCAAAGTGCTGAAAAGTGTGGCAAAGTACTGAAAAGTTGTGGCAAAGTTCAGAAAAGTAGTGGCAAAGTACTGAAAAGTCGTGGCAAAGTCGTGGCAAAGTACTGAAAAGTGTGACAAAGTACTGAAAAGTTGTAGCAAAGTGCTGAAAAGTAGTGGCAAAGTACTGAAAAGTTGTGGCAAAGTACTGACGAGTTGTGGCAAAGTCGTGGCAAAGTACTGAAAAGAGTGGCTGCAAAGTCGTGGCAAAGAACTGAAAAGTGTGGCAAAGTGCTGCAAAGTCGTGGCAAAGTGCTGAAAAGTGTGGCAAAGTACTGAAAAGTTGTGGCAAAGTACTGAAAAGTGTAGCAAAGTACTGAAAAGTAGTGGCGAAGTGCTGAAAAGTCGTGGCAAAGTACTGAAAAGTGTGGCAAAGTACTGAAAAGTTGTGGCAAAGTGCTGAAAAGTGTGGCAAAGTGCTGAAAAGTTGTTGCAAAGTGCTGAAAAGTGTGGCAAAGTGCTGCAAAGTCGTGGCAAAGTACTGAAAAGTGTGGCAAAGTACTGAAAAGTTGTGGCAAAGTACTGAAAAGTGTGGCAAAGTACTGAAAAGTAGTGGCAAAGTGCTGCAAAGTCGTGGCAAAGTAATGAAAAGTGTGGCAAAGTACTGAAAAGTTGTGGCAAAGTGCTGAAAAGAGTGGCAAAGTACTAAAAAGTTGTGGCAAAGTGCTGAAAAGTGTGGCAAAGTACTGAAAAGTTGTGGCAAAGTTCAGAAAAGTAGTGGCAAAGTACTGAAAAGTCGTGGCAAAGTCGTGGCAAAGTACTGAAAAGTGTGACAAAGTACTGAAAAGTTGTAGCAAAGTGCTGAAAAGTAGTGGCAAAGTACTGAAAAGTTGTGGCAAAGTACTGACGAGTTGTGGCAAAGTCGTGGCAAAGTACTGAAAAGAGTGGCTGCAAAGTCGTGGCAAAGAACTGAAAAGTGTGGCAAAGTGCTGCAAAGTCGTGGCAAAGTGCTGAAAAGTGTGGCAAAGTACTGAAAAGTTGTGGCAAAGTACTGAAAAGTGTAGCAAAGTACTGAAAAGTAGTGGCGAAGTGCTGAAAAGTCGTGGCAAAGTACTGAAAAGTGTGGCAAAGTACTGAAAAGTTGTGGCAAAGTGCTGAAAAGTGTGGCAAAGTGCTGAAAAGTTGTGGCAAAGTGCTGAAAAGTGTGGCAAAGTACTGAAAAGTTGTGGCAAAGTTCAGAAAAGTAGTGGCAAAGTACTGAAAAGTCGTGGCAAAGTCGTGGCAAAGTACTGAAAAGTGTGACAAAGTACTGAAAAGTTGTGGCAAAGTGATGAAAAGTCGTGGCAAAGTACTGAAAAGTGTGGCAAAGTACTGACGAGTTGTGGCAAAGTCGTGGCAAAGTACTGAAAAGAGTGGCTGCAAAGTCGTGGCAAAGAACTGAAAAGTGTGGCAAAGTACTGAAAAGTTGTTGCAAAGTGCTGAAAAGTGTGGCAAAGTGCTGCAAAGTCGTGGCAAAGTACTGAAAAGTGTGGCAAAGTACTGAAAAGTTGTGGCAAAGTACTGAAAAGTGTGGCAAAGTACTGAAAAGTAGTGGCAAAGTGCTGCAAAGTCGTGGCAAAGTAATGAAAAGTGTGGCAAAGTACTGAAAAGTTGTGGCAAAGTGCTGAAAAGAGTGGCAAAGTAATGAAAAGTTGTGGCAAAGTGCTGAAAAGTGTGGCAAAGTACTGAAAAGTTGTGGCAAAGTTCAGAAAAGTAGTGGCAAAGTACTGAAAAGTCGTGGCAAAGTCGTGGCAAAGTACTGAAAAGTGTGACAAAGTACTGAAAAGTTGTAGCAAAGTGCTGAAAAGTCGTGGCAAAGTACTGAAAAGTTGTGGCAAAGTACTGACGAGTTGTGGCAAAGTCGTGGCAAAGTACTGAAAAGAGTGGCTGCAAAGTCGTGGCAAAGAACTGAAAAGTGTGGCAAAGTGCTGCAAAGTCGTGGCAAAGTGCTGAAAAGTGTGGCAAAGTACTGAAAAGTTGTGGCAAAGTACTGAAAAGTGTAGCAAAGTACTGAAAAGTAGTGGCGAAGTGCTGAAAAGTCGTGGCAAAGTACTGAAAAGTGTGGCAAAGTACTGAAAAGTTGTGGCAAAGTGCTGAAAAGTGTGGCAAAGTGCTGCAAAGTCGTGGCAAAGTGCTGAAAAGTGTGGCAAAGGACTGAAAAGTTGTGGCAAAGTGCTGAAAAGTTGTGGCAAAGTCGTGGCAAAGTACTGAAAAGAGTGGCAAAGTACTGAAAAGTTGTGGCAAAGTCGTGGCAAAGTACTGAAAAGTGTGGCAAAGTACTGAAAAGTTGTGGCAATGTCGTGGCAAAGTACTGAAAAGAGTGGCAAAGTACTGAAAAGTTGTGGCAAAGTCGTGGCAAAGTACTGAAAAGTGTGGCAAAGTACTGAAATTTTGTGGCGAAGTGCTGAAAAGTGTGGCAAAGTACAGAAAAGTTGTGGCAAAGTGCTGAAAAGTGTGGCAAAGTACTGAAAAGTTGTGGCAAAGTGCTGAAAAGTAGTGGCAAAGTACTGAAAAGTCGTGGCAAAATCTGAAAAGTGTGGCAAAGTACTGAAGAGTTGTGGCAAAGTCGTAGCAAAGTACTGAAAAGAGTGGCAAAGTGCTGCAAAGTCGTGGCAAAGTACTGAAAAGTTGTGGCAAAGTGTTGAAAAGTAGTGGCAAAGTACTGAAAAGTGTGGCAAAGTACTGAAAAGTTGTGGCAAAGTCGTGGCAAGTACTGAAAAGAGTGGCAAAGTACTGAAAAGTTGTGGCAAAGTCGTGGCAAAGTACTGAAAAGTGTGGCAAAGTACTGAAAAGTTGTGGCAAAGTGCTGAAAAGAGTGGCAAAGTACTGAAAAGTTGTGGCAAAGTGCTGAAAAGTGTGGCAAAGTACTGAAAAGTTGTGGCAAAGTTCTGAAAAGTAGTGGCAAAGTACTGAAAAGTCGTGGCAAAGTCGTGGCAAAGTACTGAAAAGTTGTGGCGAAGTGCTGGAAAGTCGTGGCAAAGTACTGAAAAGTGTGGCAAAGTACTGAAAAGTAGTGGCAAAGTACTGACGAGTTGTGGCAAAGTCGTGGCAAAGTACTGAAAAGAGTGGCTGCAAAGTCGTGGCAAAGAACTGAAAAGTGTGGCAAAGTACTGAAAAGTTGTTGCAAAGTGCTGAAAAGTGTGGCAAAGTGCTGCAAAGTCGTGGCAAAGTACTGAAAAGTGTGGCAAAGTACTGAAAAGTTGTGGCAAAGTACTGAAAAGTGTAGCAAAGTACTGAAAAGTAGTGGCGAAGTGCTGAAAAGTCGTGGCAAAGTAATGAAAAGTGTGGCAAAGTACTGAAAAGTAGTGGCAAAGTGCTGAAAAGTGTGGCAAAGTACTGAAAAGTTGTGGCAAAGTGCTGAAAAGTGTGGCAAAGTACTGAAAAGTTGTGGCAAAATGCTGAAAAGTAGCGGCAAAGTACTGAAAAGTCGTGGCAAAGTACTGAAATGTGTGGCAAAGTACTGAAGAGTTGTGGCAAAGTCGTGGCAAAGTACTGAAAAGAGTGGCAAAGTGCTGCAAAGTCGTGGCAAAGTACTGAAAAGTGTGGCAAAGTACTGAAAAGTTGTGGCAAAGTGCTGAAAAGAGTGGCAAAGTGCTGCAAAGTCGTGGCAAAATGCTGAAAAGTGTGGCAAAGAACTGAAAAGTTGTAGCAAAGTGCTGAAAAGTTTGGCAAAGTACTGAAAAGTAGTGGCGAAGTGCTGAAAAGTCGTGGCAAAGTACTGAAAAGTGTGGCAAAGTACTGAAAAGTTTTGGCAAAGTTGTGGCAAAGTACTGAAAAGAGTGGCAAAGTACTGAAAAGTTGTGGCAAAGTCGTGGCAAAGTACTGAAAAGTGTGGCAAAGTACTGAAAAGTTGTGGCGAAGTGCTGAAAAGTCGTGGCAATGTACTGAAAAGTGTGGCAAAGTACTGAAAAGTTGTGGCAAAGTGCTGAAAAGTGTGGCAAAGTACTGAAAAGTAGTGGCGAAGTACTGAAAAGTCGTGGCAAAGTACTGAAAAGTGTGGCAAAGTACTGAAGAGTTGTGGCAAAGTCGTGGCAAGTACTGAAAAGAGTGGCAAAGTACTGAAAAGTTGTGGCAAAGTCGTGGCAAAGTACTGAAAAGTTGTGGCAAAGTCGTGGCAAAGTACTGAAAAGAGTGGCAAAGTACTGAAAAGTTGTGGCAAAGTCGTGGCAAAGTACTGAAAAGTGTGGCAAAGTACTGAAATTTTGTGGCGAAGTGCTGAAAAGTCGTGGCAAAGTACTGAAAAGTGTGGCAAAGTACTGAAAAGTAGTGGCAAAGTGCTGAAAAGTGTGGCAAAGTACTGAAAAGTTGTGGCAAAGTGCTGAAAAGTAGTGGCAAAGTACTGAAAAGAGTGGCAAAGTACTGAAAAGTTGTGGCAAAGTCGTGGCAAAGTACTGAAAAGTGTGGCAAAGTACTGAAAAGTTGTGGCGAAGTGCTGAAAAGTCGTGGCAAAGTACTGAAAAGTGTGGCAAAGTACTGAAAAGTAGTGGCAAAGTGTTGCAAAGTCGTGGCAAAGTACTGAAAAGTGTAGCAAAGTACTGAAAAGTTGTGGCAAAGTGCTGAAAAGAGTGGCAAAGTACTGAAAAGTTGTGGCAAAGTACTGAAAAGTTGTGGCAAAGTGCTGAAAAGTGTGGAAAAGTGCTGCAAAGTCGTGGCAAAGTGCTGAAAAGTGTGGCAAAGGACTGAAAAGTTGTGGCAAAGTGCTGAAAAGTGTGCAAAGTACTGAAAAGTGTGGCAAAGTACTGAAAAGTTGTGGCAAAGTCGTGGCAAAGTACTGAAAAGAGTGGCAAAGTACTGAAAAATTGTGGCAAAGTCGTGGCAAAGTACAGAAAAGTGTGGCAAAGTACTGAAAAGTTGTGGCAATGTCGTGGCAAAGTACTGAAAAGAGTGGCAAAGTACTGAAAAGTTGTGGCAAAGTCGTGGCAAAGTACTGAAAAGTGTGGCAAAGTACTGAAATTTTGTGGCGAAGTGCTGAAAAGTCGTGGCAAAGTACTGAAAAGTGTGGCAAAGTGCTGAAAAGTAGTGGCAAAGTGCTGAAAAGTAGTGGCAAAGTACTGAAAAGTCGTGGCAAAGTACAGAAAAATGTGGCAAAGTACTGAAGAGTTGTGGCAAAGTCGTAGCAAAGTACTGAAAAGAGTGGCAAAGTGCTGCAAAGTCGTGGCAAAGTACTGAAAAGTTGTGGCAAAGTCGTGGCAAGTACTGAAAAGAGTGGCAAAGTACTGAAAAGTTGTGGCAAAGTCGTGGCAAAGTACTGAAAAGTGTGGCAAAGTACTGAAAAGTTGTGGCGAAGTGCTGGAAAGTCGTGGCAAAGTACTGAAAAGTGTGGCAAAGTACTGAAAAGTAGTGGCAAAGTGCTGCAAAGTCGTGGCAAAGTACTGAAAAGTGTGGCAAAGTACTGAAAAGTTGTGGCAAAGTGCTGAAAAGAGTGACAAAGTACTGAAAAGTTGTGGCAAAGTGCTGAAAAGTGTGGCAAAGTACTGAAAAGTTGTGGCGAAGTGCTGAAAAGTCGTGGCAAAGTACTGAAAAGTGTGGCAAAGTACTGAAATTTTGTGGCGAAGTGCTGAAAAGTCGTGGCAAAGTACTGAAAAGTGTGGCAAAGTGCTGAAAAGTAGTGGCAAAGTGCTGAAAAGTAGTGGCAAAGTACTGAAAAGTCGTGGCAAAGTACAGAAAAAATGTGGCAAAGTACTGAAGAGTTGTGGCAAAGTCGTAGCAAAGTACTGAAAAGAGTGGCAAAGTGCTGCAAAGTCGTGGCAAAGTACTGAAAAGTTGTGGCAAAGTCGTGGCAAGTACTGAAAAGAGTGGCAAAGTACTGAAAAGTTGTGGCAAAGTCGTGGCAAAGTACTGAAAAGTGTGGCAAAGTACTGAAAAGTTGTGGCGAAGTGCTGGAAAGTCGTGGCAAAGTACTGAAAAGTGTGGCAAAGTACTGAAAAGTAGTGGCAAAGTGCTGCAAAGTCGTGGCAAAGTACTGAAAAGTGTGGCAAAGTACTGAAAAGTTGTGGCAAAGTGCTGAAAAGAGTGACAAAGTACTGAAAAGTTGTGGCAAAGTGCTGAAAAGTGTGGCAAAGTACTGAAAAGTTGTGGCAAAGTGCTGCAAGATCGTGGCAAAGTACTGAAAAGTGTGGCAAAGTACTGAAAAGTTGTGGCAAAGTACTGAAAAGTGTAGCAAAGTACTGAAAAGTAGTGGCGAAGTGCTGAAAAGTCGTGGCAAAGTACTGAAAAGTGTGGCAAAGTACTGAAAAGTAGTGGCAAAGTGCTGAAAAGTGTGGCAAAGTACTGAAAAGTTGTGGGAAAGTGCTGAAAAGTGTGGCAAAGTACTGAAAAGTTGTGGCAAAATGCTGAAAAGTAGCGGCAAAGTACTGAAAAGTCGTGGCAAAGTACTGAAATGTGTGGCAAAGTACTGAAGAGTTGTGGCAAAGTCGTGGCAAAGTACTGAAAAGAGTGGCAAAGTGCTGCAAAGTCGTGGCAAAGTACTGAAAAGTGTGGCAAAGTACTAAAAAGTTGTGGCAAAGTGCTGAAAAGAGTAGCAAAGTGCTGCAAAGTCGTGGCAAAATGCTGAAAAGTGTGGCAAAGGACTGAAAAGTTGTAGCAAAGTGCTGAAAAGTTTGGCAAAGTACTGAAAAGTAGTGGCGAAGTGCTGAAAAGTCGTGGCAAAGTACTGAAAAGTGTGGCAAAGTACTGAAAAGTTTTGGCAAAGTTGTGGCAAAGTACTGAAAAGAGTGGCAAAGTACTGAAAAGTTGTGGCAAAGTCGTGGCAAAGTACTGGAAAAGTGTGGCAAAGTACTGAAAAGTTGTGGCGAAGTGCTGAAAAGTCGTGGCAATGTACTGAAAAGTGTGGCAAAGTACTGAAAAGTTGTGGCAAAGTGCTGAAAAGTGTGGCAAAGTACTGAAAAGTAGTGGCGAAGTGCTGAAAAGTCGTGGCAAAGTACTGAAAAGTGTGGCAAAGTACTGAAGAGTTGTGGCAAAGTCGTGGCAAGTACTGAAAAGAGTGGCAAAGTACTGAAAAGTTGTGGCAAAGTCGTGGCAAAGTACTGAAAAGTTGTGGCAAAGTCGTGGCAAAGTACTGAAAAGAGTGGCAAAGTACTGAAAAGTTGTGGCAAAGTCGTGGCAAAGTACTGAAAAGTGTGGCAAAGTACTGAAATTTTGTGGCGAAGTGCTGAAAAGTCGTGGCAAAGTACTGAAAAGTGTGGCAAAGTACTGAAAAGTAGTGGCAAAGTGCTGAAAAGGGTGGCAAAGTACAGAAAAGTTGTGGCAAAGTGCTGAAAAGTGTGGCAAAGTACTGAAAAGTTGTGGCAAAGTGCTGAAAAGTAGTGGCAAAGTACTGAAAAGAGTGGCAAAGTACTGAAAAGTTGTGGCAAAGTCGTGGCAAAGTACTGAAAAGTGTGGCAAACTACTGAAAAGTTGTGGCGAAGTGCTGAAAAGTCGTGGCAAAGTACTGAAAAGTGAGGCAAAGTACTGAAAAGTAGTGGCAAAGTGCTGCAAAGTCGTGGCAAAGTACTGAAAAGTGTAGCAAAGTACTGAAAAGTTGTGGCAAAGTGCTGAAAAGAGTGGCAAAGTACTGAAAAGTTGTGGCAAAGTACTGAAAAGTTGTGGCAAAGTGCTGAAAAGTGTGGAAAAGTGCTGCAAAGTCGTGGCAAAGTGCTGAAAAGTGTGGCAAAGGACTGAAAAGTTGTGGCAAAGTGCTGAAAAGTGTGCAAAGTACTGAAAAGTGTGGCAAAGTACTGAAAAGTTGTGGCAAAGTCGTGGCAAAGTACTGAAAAGAGTGGCAAAGTACTGAAAAATTGTGGCAAAGTCGTGGCAAAGTACAGAAAAGTGTGCAAAGTACTGAAAAGTGTGGCAAAGTACTGAAAAGTTGTGGCAAAGTCGTGGCAAAGTACTGAAAAGAGTGGCAAAGTACTGAAAAATTGTGGCAAAGTCGTGGCAAAGTACAGAAAAGTGTGGCAAAGTACTGAAAAGTTGTGGCAATGTCGTGGCAAAGTCCTGAAAAGAGTGGCAAAGTACTGAAAAGTTGTGGCAAAGTCGTGGCAAAGTACTGAAAAGTGTGGCAAAGTACTGAAATTTTGTGGCGAAGTGCTGAAAAGTCGTGGCAAAGTACTGAAAAGTGTGGCAAAGTGCTGAAAAGTAGTGGCAAAGTGCTGAAAAGTAGTGGCAAAGTACTGAAAAGTCGTGGCAAAGTACAGAGAAATGTGGCAAAGTACTGAAGAGTTGTGGCAAAGTCGTAGCAAAGTACTGAAAAGAGTGGCAAAGTGCTGCAAAGTCGTGGCAAAGTACTGAAAAGTTGTGGCAAAGTCGTGGCAAGTACTGAAAAGAGTGGCAAAGTACTGAAAAGTTGTGGCAAAGTCGTGGCAAAGTACTGAAAAGTGTGGCAAAGTACTGAAAAGTTGTGGCGAAGTGCTGGAAAGTCGTGGCAAAGTACTGAAAAGTGTGGCAAAGTACTGAAAAGTAGTGGCAAAGTGCTGCAAAGTCGTGGCAAAGTACTGAAAAGTGTGGCAAAGTACTGAAAAGTTGTGGCAAAGTGCTGAAAAGAGTGACAAAGTACTGAAAAGTTGTGGCAAAGTGCTGAAAAGTGTGGCAAAGTACTGAAAAGTTGTGGCGAAGTGCTGAAAAGTCGTGGCAATGTACTGAAAAGTGTGGCAAAGTACTGAAAAGTTGTGGCAAAGTGCTGAAAAGTGTGGCAAAGTGCTGCAAAGTCGTGGCAAAGTGCTGAAAAGTGTGGCAAAGGACTGAAAAGTTGTGGCAAAGTGCTGAAAAGTGTGCAAAGTACTGAAAAGTGTGGCAAAGTACTGAAAAGTTGTGGCAAAGACGTGGCAAAGTACTGAAAAGAGTGGCAAAGTACTGAAAAGTTGTGGCAAAGTCGTGGCAAAGTACTGAAAAGTGTGGCAAAGTACTGAAAAGTTGTGGCAAAGTCGTGGCAAAGTACTGAAAAGAGTGGCAAAGTACTGAAAAGTTGTGGCAAAGTCGTGGCAAAGTACTGAAAAGTGTGGCAAAGTACTGAAAAGTTTTGGCAAAGTTGTGGCAAAGTATTGAAAAGAGTGGCAAAGTACTGAAAAGTTGTGGCAAAGTCGTGGCAAAGTACTGAAAAGTGTGGCAAAGTACTGAAAAATTGTGGCGAAGTGCTGAAAAGTCGTGGCAATGTACTGAAAAGTGTGGCAAAGTACTGAAAAGTTGTGGCAAAGTGCTGAAAAGTGTGGCAAAGTACTGAAAATTAGTGGCGAAGTGCTGAAAAGTCGTGGCAAAGTACTGAAAAGTGTGGCAAAGTACTGAAAAGTTGTGGCAAAGTCGTGGCAAGTACTGAAAAGAGTGGCAAAGTACTGAAAAGTTGTGGCAAAGTCGTGGCAAAGTACTGAAAAGTTGTGGCAAAGTCGTGGCAAAGTACTGAAAAGAGTGGCAAAGTACTGAAAAGTTGTGGCAAAGTCGTGGCAAAGTACTGAAAAGTGTGGCAAAGTACTGAAATTTTGTGGCGAAGTGCTGAAAAGTAGTGGCAAAGTACTGAAAAGTCGTGGCAAAGTCGTGGCAAAGTACTGAAAAGTGTGACAAAGTACTGAAAAGTTGTGGCAAAGTGCTGAAAAGTCGTGGCAAAGTACTGAAAAGTGTGGCAAAGTACTGACGAGTTGTGGCAAAGTCGTGGAAAAGTACTGAAAAGAGTGGCTGCAAAGTCGTGGCAAAGAACTGAAAAGTGTGGCAAAGTACTGAAAAGTTGTTGCAAAGTGCTGAAAAGTGTGGCAAAGTGCTGCAAAGTCGTGGTAAAGTACTGAAAAGTGTGGCAAAGTACTGAAAAGTTGTGGCAAAGTACTGAAAAGTTGTGGCAAAGTACTGAAAAGTTGTGGCAAAGTTCTGAAAAGTAGTGGCAAAGTACTGAAAAGTCGTGGCAAAGTCGTGGCAAAGTACTGAAAAGTGTGACAAAGTACTGAAAAGTTGTGGCAAAGTGCTGAAAAGTCGTGGCAAAGTACTGAAAAGTGTGGCAAAGTACTGACGAGTTGTGGCAAAGTCGTGGAAAAGTACTGAAAAGAGTGGCTGCAAAGTCGTGGCAAAGAACTGAAAAGTGTGGCAAAGTACTGAAAAGTTGTTGCAAAGTGCTGAAAAGTGTGGCAAAGTGCTGCAAAGTCGTGGTAAAGTACTGAAAAGTGTGGCAAAGTACTGAAAAGTTGTGGCAAAGTACTGAAAAGTGTAGCAAAGTACTGAAAAGTGTGGCAAAGTACTGAAAAGTTGTGGCAAAGTGCTGAAAAGTGTGGCAAAGTGCTGCAAAGTCGTGGCAAAGTGCTGAAAAGTGTGGCAAAGGACTGAAAAGTTGTGGCAAAGTGCTGAAAAGTGTGCAAAGTACTGAAAAGTGTGGCAAAGTACTGAAAAGTTGTGGCAAAGTCGTGGCAAAGTACTGAAAAGAGTGGCAAAGTACTGAAAAGTAGTGGCAAAGTCGTGGCAAAGTACTGAAAAGAGTGGCAAAGTACTGAAAAGTTGTGGCAAAGTGCTGAAAAGTGTGGCAAAGTGCTGCAAAGTCGTGGCAAAGTGCTGAGCAGTGTGGCAAAGTACTGAAAAGTTGTGGCAAAGTGCTGAAAAGTGTGGCAAAGTGCTGCAAAGTCGTGGCAAAGTGCTGAAAAGTGTGGCAAAGGACTGAAAAGTTGTGGCAAAGTGCTGAAAAGTGTGCAAAGTACTGAAAAGTGTGGCAAAGTACTGAAAAGTTGTGGCAAAGACGTGGCAAAGTACTGAAAAGAGTGGCAAAGTACTGAAAAGTTGTGGCAAAGTCGTGGCAAAGTACTGAAAAGTGTGGCAAAGTACTGAAAAGTTGTGGCAAAGTCGTGGCAAAGTACTGAAAAGAGTGGCAAAGTACTGAAAAGTTGTGGCAAAGTCGTGGCAAAGTACTGAAAAGTGTGGCAAAGTACTGAAATTTTGTGGCGAAGTGCTGAAAAGTCGTGGCAAAGTACTGAAAAGTGTGGTAAAGTACTGAAAAGTAGTGGCAAAGTGCTGAAAAGTGTGGCAAAGTACAGAAAAGTTGTGGCAAGTGCTGAAAAGTGTGGCAAAGTACTGAAAAGTTGTGGCAAAGAGCTGAAAAGTAGTGGCAAAGTGCTGAAAAGTCGTGGCAAAGTACTGAAAAGTGTGGCAAAGTACTGAAAAGTTGTGGCAAAGTGCTGAAAAGAGTGGCAAAGTGCTGCAAAGTCGTGGCAAAGTGCTGAAAAGTGTGGCAAAGGACTGAAAAGTTGTGGCAAAGTGCTGAAAAGTGTGCAAAGTACTGAAAAGTGTGGCAAAGTACTGAAAAGTTGTGGCAAAGTCGTGGCAATGTACTGAAAAGAGTGGCAAAGTACTGAAAAGTTGTGGCAAAGTCGTGGCAAAGTGCTGAAAAGTGTGGCAAAGGACTGAAAAGTTGTGGCAAAGTGCTGAAAAGTGTGCAAAGTACTGAAAAGTGTGGCAAAGTACTGAAAAGTTGTGGCAAAGTCGTGGCAAAGTACTGAAAAGAGTGGCAAAGTACTGAAAAGTTGTGGCAAAGTACTGAAAAGATGTGGCAAAGTCGTGGCAAAGTACTGAAAAGAGTGGCAAAGTACTGAAAAGTTGTGGCAAAGTCGTGGCAAAGTACTGAAAAGTGTGGCAAAGTACTGAAATTTTGTGGCGAAGTGCTGAAAAGTCGTGGCAAAGTACTGAAAAGTGTGGCAAAGTACTGAAAAGTAGTGGCAAAGTGCTGAAAAGTGTGGCAAAGTACAGAAAAGTTGTGGCAAAGTGCTGAAAAGTGTGGCAAAGTACTGAAAAGTTGTGGCAAAGTGCTGAAAAGTAGTGGCAAAGTACTGAAAAGTCGTGGCAAAGTACTGAAAAGTGTGGCAAAGTACTGAAGAGTTGTGGCAAAGTCGTAGCAAAGTACTGAAAAGAGTGGCAAAGTGCTGCAAAGTCGTGGCAAAGTGCTGAAAAGTAGTGGCAAAGTACTGAAAAGTCGTGGCAAAGTACTGAAAAGTGTGGCAAAGTACTGAAGAGTTGTGGCAAAGTCGTGGCAAAGTACTGAAAAGTTGTGGCAAAGTGCTGAAAAGTAGTGGCAAAGTACTGAAAAGTCGTGGCAAAGTACTGAAAAGTAGTGGCAAAGTGCTGCAAAGTCGTGGCAAAGTACTGAAAAGTGTGGCAAAGTACTAAAAAGTTGTTGGCAAAGTGCTGAAAAGTGTGGCAAAGTACTGAACAGTTGTGGCAAAGTGCTGAAAAGTGTGGCAAAGTACTGAAAAGTTGTGGCAAAGTTCTGAAAAGTAGTGGCAAAGTACTGAAAAGTCGTGGCAAAGTCGTGGCAAAGTACTGAAAAGTGTGACAAAGTACGGAAAAGTTGTGGCAAAGTGCTGAAAAGTCGTGGCAAAGTACTGAAAAGTGTGGCAAAGTACTGACGAGTTGTGGCAAAGTCGTGGCAAAGTACTGAAAAGAGTGGCTGCAAAGTCGTGGCAAAGAACTGAAAAGTGTGGCAAAGTACTGAAAAGTTGTTGCAAAGTGCTGAAAAGTGTGGCAAAGTGCTGCAAAGTCGTGGCAAAGTACTGAAAAGTGTGGCAAAGTACTGAAAAGTTGTGGCAAAGTACTGAAAAGTGTAGCAAAGTACTGAAAAGTAGTGGCGAAGTGCTGAAAAGTCGTGGCAAAGTACTGAAAAGTGTGGCAAAGTACTGAAAAGTTGTGGCAAAGTGCTGAAAAGTGTGGCAAAGTGCTGCAAAGTCGTGGCAAAGTGCTGAAAAGTGTGGCAAAGGACTGAAAAGTTGTGGCAAAGTGCTGAAAAGTGTGCAAAGTACTGAAAAGTGTGGCAAAGTACTGAAAAGTTGTGGCAAAGACGTGGCAAAGTACTGAAAAGAGTGGCAAAGTACTGAAAAGTTGTGGCAAAGTCGTGGCAAAGTACTGAAAAGTGTGGCAAAGTACTGAAAAGTTGTGGCAAAGTCGTGGCAAAGTACTGAAAAGAGTGGCAAAGTACTGAAAAGTTGTGGCAAAGTCGTGGCAAAGTACTGAAAAGTGTGGCAAAGTACTGAAAAGTTGTGGCAAAGTCGTGGCAAAGTACTGAAAAGAGTGGCAAAGTACTGAAAAGTTGTGGCAAAGTCGTGGCAAAGTACTGAAAAGTGTGGCAAAGTACTGAAATTTTGTGGAAAAGTGCTGAAAAGTCGTGGCAAAGTACTGAAAAGTGTGGCAAAGTACTGAAAAGTAGTGGCAAAGTGCTGAAAAGTGTGGCAAAGTACAGAAAAGTTGTGGCAAAGTGCTGAAAAGTGTGGCAAGTACTGAAAAGTTGTGGCAAAGTGCTGAAAAGTAGTGGCAAAGTACTGAAAAGTCGTGGCAAAGTACTGAAAAGTGTGGCAAAGTACTGAAGAGTTGTGGCAAAGTCGTAGCAAAGTACTGAAAAGAGTGGCAAAGTGCTGCAAAGTCGTGGCAAAGTACTGAAAAGTTGTGGCAAAGTGTTGAAAAGTAGTGGCAAAGTACTGAAAAGTCGTGGCAAAGTACTGAAAAGTGTGGCAAAGTACTGAAGAGTTGTGGCAAAGTCGTGGCAAAGTACTGAAAAGAGTGGCAAAGTGCTGCAAAGTCGTGGCAAAGTACTGAAAAGTTGTGGCAAAGTGCTGAAAAGTAGTGGCAAAGTACTGAAAAGTCGTGGCAAAGTACTGAAAAGTGTGGCAAAGTACTGAAGAGTTGTGGCAAAGTCGTAGCAAAGTACTGAAAAGAGTGGCAAAGTGCTGCAAAGTCGTAACAAAGTACTGAAAAGTTGTGGCAAAGTGTTGAAAAGTAGTGGCAAAGTACTGAAAAGTCGTGGCAAAGTACTGAAAAGTGTGGCAAAGTACTGAAGAGTTGTGGCAAAGTCGTGGCAAAGTACTGAAAAGAGTTGCAAAGTGCTGCAAAGTCGTGGCAAAGTACTGAAAAGTGTGGCAAAGTACTGAAAAGTTGTGGCAAAGTGCTGAAAAGTGTGGCAAAGTGCTGCAAAGTCGTGGCAAAGTGCTGAAAAGTGTGGCAAAGTACTGAAAAGTTGTGGCGAGTGCTGAAAAGTCGTGGCAATGTACTGAAAAGTGTGGCAAAGTACTGAAAAGTTGTGGCAAAGTGCTGAAAAGTCGTGGGAAAGTCGTGGCAAAGTACTGAAAAGTGTGGCAAAGTACTGAAAAGTTGTGGAAGAGTGCTGAAAAGTGTGGCAAAGTACTGAAAAGTTGTGGCAAAATGCTGAAAAGTAGTGGCAAAGTACTGAAAAGTCGTGGCAAAGTACTGAAAAGTGTGGCAAAGTACTTAAGAGTTGTGGCAAAGTCGTGGCAAAGTACTGAAAAGAGTGGCAAAGTACTGCAAAGTCGTGGCAAAGTACTGAAAAGTTGTGGCAAAGTGCTGAAAAGTAGTGGCAAAGTACTGAAAAGTCGTGGCAAAGTACTGAAAAGTGTGGCAAAGTACTGAAGAGTTGTGGCAAAGTCGTAGCAAAGTACTGAAAAGAGTGGCAAAGTGCTGCAAAGTCGTGGCAAAGTACTGAAAAGTTGTGGCAAAGTGTTGAAAAGTAGTGGCAAAGTACTGAAAAGTCGTGGCAAAGTACTGAAAAGTGTGGCAAAGTACTGAAGAGTTGTGGCAAAGTCGTGGCAAAGTACTGAAAAGAGTTGCAAAGTGCTGCAAAGTCGTGGCAAAGTACTGAAAAGTGTGGCAAAGTACTGAAAAGTTGTGGCAAAGTGCTGAAAAGTGTGGCAAAGTACTGCAAAGTCGTGGCAAAGTGCTGAAAAGTGTGGCAAAGTACTGAAAAGTTGTGGCGAGTGCTGAAAAGTCGTGGCAATGTACTGAAAAGTGTGGCAAAGTACTGAAAAGTTGTGGCAAAGTGCTGAAAAGTCGTGGCAAAGTCGTGGCAAAGTACTGAAAAGTGTGGCAAAGTACTGAAAAGTTGTGGCAAAGTGCTGAAAAGTGTGGCAAAGTACTGAAAAGTTGTGGCAAAATGCTGAAAAGTAGTGGCAAAGTACTGAAAAGTCGTGGCAAAGTACTGAAAAGTGTGGCAAAGTACTGAAGAGTTGTAGCAAAGTCGTGGCAAAGTACTGAAAAGAGTGGCAAAGTACTGCAAAGTCGTGGCAAAGTACTGAAAAGTTGTGGCAAAGTGTTGAAAAGTAGTGGCAAAGTACTGAAAAGTCGTGGCAAAGTACTGAAAAGTGTGGCAAAGTACTGAAGAGTTGTGGCAAAGTCGTGGCAAAGTACTGAAAAGAGTGGCAAAGTGCTGCAAAGTCGTGGCAAAGTACTGAAAAGTGTGGCAAAGTACTGAAAAGTAAAGACAAAGTACTGAAAAGTCGTGGCAAAGTACTGAAAAGTAGTAGCAAAGTGCTGCAAAGTCGTGGCAAAGTACTGAAATGTGTGGCAAAGTACTGAAAAGTTGTGGCAAAGTACTGAAAAGTGTGGCAAAGTACTGAAAAGTTGTGGCAAAGTGCTGAAAAGTGTGGCAAAGTACTGAAAAGTTGTGGCAAAGTTCTGAAAAGTAGTGGCAAAGTACTGAAAAGTCGTGGCAAAGTCGTGGCAAAGTACTGAAAAGTGTGACAAAGTACTGAAAAGTTGTGGCAAAGTCGTGGCAAAGTACTGAAAAGAGTGGCAAAGTACTGAAAAATTGTGGCAAAGTCGTGGCAAAGTACTGAAAAGTGTGGCAAAGTACTGAAAAGTTGTGGCAAAGTCGTGGCAAAGTACTGAAAAGAGTGGCAAAGTACTGAAAAGTTGTGGCAAAGTCGTGGCAAAGTACTGAAAAGTGTGGCAAAGTACTGAAATTTTGTGGCGAAGTGCTGAAAAGTCGTGGCAAAGTACTGAAAAGTGTGGCAATACTGAAAAGTAGTGGCAAAGTGCTGAAAAGTGTGGCAAAGTACAGAAAAGTTGTGGCAAAGTGCTGAAAAGTGTGGCAAAGTACTGAAAAGTTGTGGCAAAGTGCTGAAAAGTAGTGGCAAAGTACTGAAAAGTCGTGGCAAAGTACTGAAAAGTGTGGCAAAGTACTGAAGAGTTGTGGCAAAGTCGTGGCAAAGTACTGAAAAGTAGTGGCGAAGTGCTGAAAAGTCGTGGCAAAGTTCTGAAAAGTGTGGCAAAGTACTGAAATTTTGTGGCGAAGTGCTGAAAAGTCGTGGCAAAGTACTGAAAAGTGTGGCAAAGTACTGAAAAGTAGTGGCAAAGTGCTGAAAAGTGTGGCAAAGTACAGAAAAGTCGTGGCAAAGTACTGAAAAGTGTGGCAAAGTGCTGAAAAGTTGTGGCAAAGTGCTGAAAAGTGTGGCAAAGTGCTGCAAAATCGTGGCAAAGTGCTGAAAAGTGTGGCAAAGGACTGAAAAGTTGTGGCAAAGTGCTGAAAAGTGTGCAAAGTACTGAAAAGTGTGGCAAAGTGCTGAAAAGTTGTGGCAAAGTCGTGGCAAAGTACTGAAAAGAGTGGCAAAGTACTGAAAAGTTGTGGCAAAGTCGTGGCAAAGTACTGAAAAGTGTGGCAAAGTACTGAAAAGTTGTGGCAAAGTCGTGGCAAAGTACTGAAAAGAGTGGCAAAGTACTGAAAAGTTGTGGCAATACTGAAAAGTAGTGGCAAAGTGCTGAAAAGTGTGGCAAAGTACAGAAAAGTCGTGGCAAAGTACTGAAAAGTGTGGCAAAGTACTGACGAGTTGTGGCAAAGTCGTGGCAAAGTACTGAAAAGAGTGGCTGTAAAGTCGTGGCAAAGAACTGAAAAGTGTGGCAAAGTACTGAAAAGTTGTTGCAAAGTGCTGAAAAGTGTGGCAAAGTGCTGCAAAGTCGTGGCAAAGTGCTGAAAAGTGTGGCAAAGTGCTGCAAAGTAGTGGCGAAGTGCTGAAAAGTCGTGGCAAAGTACTGAAAAGTGTGGCAAAGTACTGAAAAGTTGTGGCAAAGTACTGAAAAGTGTGGCAAAGTGCTGCAAAGTCGTGGCAAAGTGCTGAAAAGTGTGGCAAAGGACTGAAAAGTTGTGGCAAAGTGCTGAAAAGTGTGCAAAGTACTGAAAAGTGTGGCAAAGTACTGAAAATTTGTGGCAAAGACGTGGCAAAGTACTGAAAAGAGTGGCAAAGTACTGAAAAGTTGTGGCAAAGTCGTGGCAAAGTACTGAAAAGTGTGGCAAAGTACTGAAAAGTTGTGGCAAAGTCGTGGCAAAGTACTGAAAAGAGTGGCAAAGTACTGAAAAGTTGTGGCAAAGTAGTGGCAAAGTACTGAAAAGTGTGGCAAAGTACTGAAATTTTGTGGCGAAGTGCTGAAAAGTCGTGGCAAAGTACTGAAAAGTGTGGCAAAGTACTGAAAAGTAGTGGCAAAGTGCTGAAAAGTGTGGCAAAGTACAGAAAAGTTGTGGCAAAGTGCTGAAAAGTGTGGCAAAGTACTGAAAAGTTGTGGCAAAGTGCTGAAAAGTAGTGGCAAAGTGCTGAAAAGTCGTGGCAAAGTACTGAAAAGTGTGGCAAAGTGCTGAAAAGTTGTGGCAAAGTGCTGAAAAGTGTGGCAAAGTGCTGCAAAATCGTGGCAAAGTGCTGAAAAGTGTGGCAAAGGACTGAAAAGTTGTGGCAAAGTGCTGAAAAGTGTGCAAAGTACTGAAAAGTGTGGCAAAGTACTGAAAAGTTGTGGCAAAGTCGTGGCAAAGTACTGAAAAGAGTGGCAAAGTACTGAAAAGTTGTGGCAAAGTCGTGGCAAAGTACTGAAAAGTGTGGCAAAGTACTGAAAAGTTGTGGCAAAGTCGTGGCAAAGTACTGAAAAGAGTGGCAAAGTACTGAAAAGTTGTGGCAAAGTCGTGGCAAAGTACTGAAAAGTGTGGCAAAGTACTGAAATTTTGTGGCGAAGTGCTGAAAAGTCGTGGCAAAGTACTGAAAAGTGTGGCAATACTGAAAAGTAGTGGCAAAGTGCTGAAAAGTGTGGCAAAGTACAGAAAAGTTGTGGCAAAGTGCTGAAAAGTGTGGCAAAGTACTGAAAAGTTGTGGCAAAGTGCTGAAAAGTAGTGGCAAAGTACTGAAAAGTCGTGGCAAAGTACTGAAAAGTGTGGCAAAGTACTGAAGAGTTGTGGCAAAGTCGTGGCAAAGTACTGAAAAGTAGTGGCGAAGTGCTGAAAAGTCGTGGCAAAGTTCTGAAAAGTGTGGCAAAGTACTGAAATTTTGTGGCGAAGTGCTGAAAAGTCGTGGCAAAGTACTGAAAAGTGTGGCAAAGTACTGAAAAGAAGTGGCAAAGTGCTGAAAAGTGTGGCAAAGTACAGAAAAGTTGTGGCAAAGTGCTGAAAAGTGTGGCTGTAAAGTCGTGGCAAAGAACTGAAAAGTGTGGCAAAGTACTGAAAAGTTGTTGCAAAGTGCTGAAAAGTGTGGCAAAGTGCTGCAAAGTCGTGGCAAAGTGCTGAAAAGTGTGGCAAAGTGCTGCAAAGTAGTGGCGAAGTGCTGAAAAGTCGTGGCAAAGTACTGAAAAGTGTGGCAAAGTACTGAAAAGTTGTGGCAAAGTACTGAAAAGTGTGGCAAAGTGCTGCAAAGTCGTGGCAAAGTGCTGAAAAGTGTGGCAAAGGACTGAAAAGTTGTGGCAAAGTGCTGAAAAGTGTGCAAAGTACTGAAAAGTGTGGCAAAGTACTGAAAAGTTGTGGCAAAGACGTGGCAAAGTACTGAAAAGAGTGGCAAAGTACTGAAAAGTTGTGGCAAAGTCGTGGCAAAGTACTGAAAAGTGTGGCAAAGTACTGAAAAGTTGTGGCAAAGTCGTGGCAAAGTACTGAAAAGAGTGGCAAAGTACTGAAAAGTTGTGGCAAAGTAGTGGCAAAGTACTGAAAAGTGTGGCAAAGTACTGAAATTTTGTGGCGAAGTGCTGAAAAGTCGTGGCAAAGTACTGAAAAGTGTGGCAAAGTACTGAAAAGTAGTGGCAAAGTGCTGAAAAGTGTGGCAAAGTACAGAAAAGTTGTGGCAAAGTGCTGAAAAGTGTGGCAAAGTACTGAAAAGTTGTGGCAAAGTGCTGAAAAGTAGTGGCAAAGTGCTGAAAAGTCGTGGCAAAGTACTGAAAAGTGTGGCAAAGTGCTGAAAAGTTGTGGCAAAGTGCTGAAAAGTGTGGCAAAGTGCTGCAAAATCGTGGCAAAGTGCTGAAAAGTGTGGCAAAGGACTGAAAAGTTGTGGCAAAGTGCTGAAAAGTGTGCAAAGTACTGAAAAGTGTGGCAAAGTACTGAAAAGTTGTGGCAAAGTCGTGGCAAAGTACTGAAAAGAGTGGCAAAGTACTGAAAAGTTGTGGCAAAGTCGTGGCAAAGTACTGAAAAGTGTGGCAAAGTACTGAAAAGTTGTGGCAAAGTCGTGGCAAAGTACTGAAAAGAGTGGCAAAGTACTGAAAAGTTGTGGCAAAGTCGTGGCAAAGTACTGAAAAGTGTGGCAAAGTACTGAAATTTTGTGGCGAAGTGCTGAAAAGTCGTGGCAAAGTACTGAAAAGTGTGGCAATACTGAAAAGTAGTGGCAAAGTGCTGAAAAGTGTGGCAAAGTACAGAAAAGTTGTGGCAAAGTGCTGAAAAGTGTGGCAAAGTACTGAAAAGTTGTGGCAAAGTGCTGAAAAGTAGTGGCAAAGTACTGAAAAGTCGTGGCAAAGTACTGAAAAGTGTGGCAAAGTACTGAAGAGTTGTGGCAAAGTCGTGGCAAAGTACTGAAAAGTAGTGGCGAAGTGCTGAAAAGTCGTGGCAAAGTTCTGAAAAGTGTGGCAAAGTACTGAAATTTTGTGGCGAAGTGCTGAAAAGTCGTGGCAAAGTACTGAAAAGTGTGGCAAAGTACTGAAAAGTAGTGGCAAAGTGCTGAAAAGTGTGGCAAAGTACAGAAAAGTTGTGGCAAAGTGCTGAAAAGTGTGGCAAAGTACTGAAAAGTTGTGGCAAAGTGCTGAAAAGTAGTGGCAAAGTGCTGAAAAGTCGTGGCAAAGTACTGAAAAGTGTGGCAAAGTGCTGAAAAGTTGTGGCAAAGTGCTGAAAAGTGTGGCAAAGTGCTGCAAAATCGTGGCAAAGTGCTGAAAAGTGTGGCAAAGGACTGAAAAGTTGTGGCAAAGTGCTGAAAAGTGTGCAAAGTACTGAAAAGTGTGGCAAAGTACTGAAAAGTTGTGGCAAAGACGTGGCAAAGTACTGAAAAGAGTGGCAAAGTACTGAAAAGTTGTGGCAAAGTCGTGGCAAAGTACTGAAAAGTGTGGCAAAGTACTGAAAAGTTGTGGCAAAGTCGTGGCAAAGTACTGAAAAGAGTGGCAAAGTACTGAAAAGTTGTGGCAAAGTAGTGGCAAAGTACTGAAAAGTGTGGCAAAGTACTGAAATTTTGTGGCGAAGTGCTGAAAAGTCGTGGCAAAGTACTGAAAAGTGTGGCAAAGTACTGAAAAGTAGTGGCAAAGTGCTGAAAAGTGTGGCAAAGTACAGAAAAGTTGTGGCAAAGTGCTGAAAAGTGTGGCAAAGTACTGAAAAGTTGTGGCAAAGTGCTGAAAAGTAGTGGCAAAGTGCTGAAAAGTCGTGGCAAAGTACTGAAAAGTGTGGCAAAGTGCTGAAAAGTTGTGGCAAAGTGCTGAAAAGTGTGGCAAAGTGCTGCAAAATCGTGGCAAAGTGCTGAAAAGTGTGGCAAAGGACTGAAAAGTTGTGGCAAAGTGCTGAAAAGTGTGCAAAGTACTGAAAAGTGTGGCAAAGTACTGAAAAGTTGTGGCAAAGTCGTGGCAAAGTACTGAAAAGAGTGGCAAAGTACTGAAAAGTTGTGGCAAAGTCGTGGCAAAGTACTGAAAAGTGTGGCAAAGTACTGAAAAGTTGTGGCAAAGTCGTGGCAAAGTACTGAAAAGAGTGGCAAAGTACTGAAAAGTTGTGGCAAAGTCGTGGCAAAGTACTGAAAAGTGTGGCAAAGTACTGAAATTTTGTGGCGAAGTGCTGAAAAGTCGTGGCAAAGTACTGAAAAGTGTGGCAATACTGAAAAGTAGTGGCAAAGTGCTGAAAAGTGTGGCAAAGTACAGAAAAGTTGTGGCAAAGTGCTGAAAAGTGTGGCAAAGTACTGAAAAGTTGTGGCAAAGTGCTGAAAAGTAGTGGCAAAGTACTGAAAAGTCGTGGCAAAGTACTGAAAAGTGTGGCAAAGTACTGAAGAGTTGTGGCAAAGTCGTGGCAAAGTACTGAAAAGTAGTGGCGAAGTGCTGAAAAGTCGTGGCAAAGTTCTGAAAAGTGTGGCAAAGTACTGAAATTTTGTGGCGAAGTGCTGAAAAGTCGTGGCAAAGTACTGAAAAGTGTGGCAAAGTACTGAAAAGTAGTGGCAAAGTGCTGAAAAGTGTGGCAAAGTACAGAAAAGTTGTGGCAAAGTGCTGAAAAGTGTGGCAAAGTACTGAAAAGTTGTGGCAAAGTGCTGAAAAGTAGTGGCAAAGTGCTGAAAAGTCGTGGCAAAGTACTGAAAAGTGTGGCAAAGTGCTGAAAAGTTGTGGCAAAGTGCTGAAAAGTGTGGCAAAGTGCTGCAAAATCGTGGCAAAGTGCTGAAAAGTGTGGCAAAGGACTGAAAAGTTGTGGCAAAGTGCTGAAAAGTGTGCAAAGTACTGAAAAGTGTGGCAAAGTACTGAAAAGTTGTGGCAAAGTCGTGGCAAAGTACTGAAAAGAGTGGCAAAGTACTGAAAAGTTGTGGCAAAGTCGTGGCAAAGTACTGAAAAGTGTGGCAAAGTACTGAAAAGTTGTGGCAAAGTCGTGGCAAAGTACTGAAAAGAGTGGCAAAGTACTGAAAAGTTGTGGCAATACTGAAAAGTAGTGGCAAAGTGCTGAAAAGTGTGGCAAAGTACAGAAAAGTCGTGGCAAAGTACTGAAAAGTGTGGCAAAGTACTGACGAGTTGTGGCAAAGTCGTGGCAAAGTACTGAAAAGAGTGGCTGCAAAGTCGTGGCAAAGTACTGAAAAGTGTGGCAAAGTACTGAAAAGTTGTGGCAAAGTACTGAAAAGTGTGGCAAAGTGCTGCAAAGTCGTGGCAAAGTGCTGAAAAGTGTGGCAAAGGACTGAAAAGTTGTGGCAAAGTGCTGAAAAGTGTGCAAAGTACTGAAAAGTGTGGCAAAGTACTGAAAAGTTGTGGCAAAGACGTGGCAAAGTACTGAAAAGAGTGGCAAAGTACTGAAAAGTAGTGGCAAAGTCGTGGCAAAGTACTGAAAAGTGTGGCAAAGTACTGAAAAGTTGTGGCAAAGACGTGGCAAAGTACTGAAAAGAGTGGCAAAGTACTGAAAAGTTGTGGCAAAGTCGTGGCAAAGTACTGAAAAGTGTGGCAAAGTACTGAAAAGTTGTGGCAAAGTCGTGGCAAAGTACTGAAAAGAGTGGCAAAGTACTGAAAAGTTGTGGCAAAGTAGTGGCAAAGTACTGAAAAGTGTGGCAAAGTACTGAAATTTTGTGGCGAAGTGCTGAAAAGTCGTGGCAAAGTACTGAAAAGTGTGGCAAAGTACTGAAAAGTAGTGGCAAAGTGCTGAAAAGTGTGGCAAAGTACAGAAAAGTTGTGGCAAAGTGCTGAAAAGTGTGGCAAAGTACTGAAAAGTTGTGGCAAAGTGCTGAAAAGTAGTGGCAAAGTGCTGAAAAGTCGTGGCAAAGTACTGAAAAGTGTGGCAAAGTGCTGAAAAGTTGTGGCAAAGTGCTGAAAAGTGTGGCAAAGTGCTGCAAAATCGTGGCAAAGTGCTGAAAAGTGTGGCAAAGGACTGAAAAGTTGTGGCAAAGTGCTGAAAAGTGTGCAAAGTACTGAAAAGTGTGGCAAAGTACTGAAAAGTTGTGGCAAAGTCGTGGCAAAGTACTGAAAAGAGTGACAAAGTACTGAAAAGTTGTGGCAAAGTCGTGGCAAAGTACTGAAAAGTGTGGCAAAGTACTGAAAAGTTGTGGCAAAGTCGTGGCAAAGTACTGAAAAGAGTGGCAAAGTACTGAAAAGTTGTGGCAAAGTCGTGGCAAAGTACTGAAAAGTGTGGCAAAGTACTGAAATTTTGTGGCGAAGTGCTGAAAAGTCGTGGCAAAGTACTGAAAAGTGTGGCAATACTGAAAAGTAGTGGCAAAGTGCTGAAAAGTGTGGCAAATTACAGAAAAGTTGTGGCAAAGTGCTGAAAAGTGTGGCAAAGTACTGAAAAGTTGTGGCAAAGTGCTGAAAAGTAGTGGCAAAGTACTGAAAAGTCGTGGCGAAGTGCTGAAAAGTCGTGGCAAAGTACTGAAAAGTGTGGCAAAGTACTGAAAAGTAGTGGCAAAGTGCTGAAAAGTGTGGCAAAGTACAGAAAAGTTGTGGCAAAGTGCTGAAAAGTGTGGCAAAGTACTGAAAAGTTGTGGCAAAGTGCTGAAAAGTAGTGGCAAAGTGCTGAAAAGTCGTGGCAAAGTACTGAAAAGTGTGGCAAAGTGCTGAAAAGTTGTGGCAAAGTGCTGAAAAGTGTGGCAAAGTGCTGCAAAATCGTGGCAAAGTGCTGAAAAGTGTGGCAAAGGACTGAAAAGTTGTGGCAAAGTGCTGAAAAGTGTGCAAAGTACTGAAAAGTGTGGCAAAGTACTGAAAAGTTGTGGCAAAGTCGTGGCAAAGTACTGAAAAGAGTGGCAAAGTACTGAAAAGTTGTGGCAAAGTCGTGGCAAAGTACTGAAAAGTGTGGCAAAGTACTGAAAAGTTGTGGCAAAGTCGTGGCAAAGTACTGAAAAGAGTGGCAAAGTACTGAAAAGTTGTGGCAAAGTCGTGGCAAAGTACTGAAAAGTGTGGCAAAGTACTGAAATTTTGTGGCGAAGTGCTGAAAAGTCGTGGCAAAGTACTGAAAAGTGTGGCAATACTGAAAAGTAGTGGCAAAGTGCTGAAAAGTGTGGCAAAGTACAGAAAAGTTGTGGCAAAGTGCTGAAAAGTGTGGCAAAGTACTGAAAAGTTGTGGCAAAGTGCTGAAAAGTAGTGGCAAAGTACTGAAAAGTCGTGGCAAAGTACTGAAAAGTGTGGCAAAGTACTGAAGAGTTGTGGCAAAGTCGTGGCAAAGTACTGAAAAGTAGTGGCGAAGTGCTGAAAAGTCGTGGCAAAGTTCTGAAAAGAGTGGCAAAGTACTGAAAAGTTGTTGCAAAGTGCTGAAAATGAGGCAAAGTGCTGCAAAGTCGTGGCAAAGTACTGAATAGTGTGGCAAAGTACTGAAAAGTTGTGGCAAAGTACTGAAAAGTGTGGCAAAGTACTGAAAAGTAGTGGCGAAGTGCTAAAAAGTCGTGGCAAAGTACTGAAAAGTGTGGCAAAGTACTGAAAAGTTGTGGCAAAGTCGTGGCAAAGTACTGAAAAGTTGTGGCAAAGTCGTGGCAAAGTACTGAAAAGTTGTGGCAAAGTGCTGAAAAGTGTGGCAAAGTACTGAAAAGTTGTGGCAAAGTTCTGAAAAGTAGTGGCAAAGTACTGAAAAGTCGTGGCAAAGTCGTGGCAAAGTACTGAAAAGTGTGACAAAGTACTGAAAAGTTGTGGCAAAGTGCTGAAAAGTCGTGGCAAAGTACTGAAAAGTGTGGCAAAGTACTGACGAGTTGTGGCAAAGTCGTGGCAAAGTACTGAAAAGAGTGGCTGCAAAGTCGTGGCAAAGAACTGAAAAGTGTGGCAAAGTACTGAAAAGTTGTTGCAAAGTGCTGAAAAGTGTGGCAAAGTGCTGCAAAGTCGTGCAAAGTACTGAAAAGTGTGGCAAAGTACTGAAAAGTAGTGGCAAAGTGCTGCAAAGTCGTGGCAAAGTACTGAAAAGTGTGGCAAAGTACTGAAAAGTTGTGGCAAAGTGCTGAAAAGTGTGGCAAAGTACTGAAAAGTTGTGGCAAAGTGCTGAAAAGTGTGCAAAGTACTGAAAAGTGTGGCAAAGTACTGAAAAGTTGTGGCAAAGACGTGGCAAAGTACTGAAAAGAGTGGCAAAGTACTGAAAAGTTGTGGCAAAGTCGTGGCAAAGTACTGAAAAGTGTGGCAAAGTACTGAAAAGTTGTGGCAAAGTCGTGGCAAAGTACTGAAAAGAGTGGCAAAGTACTGAAAAGTTGTGGCAAAGTCGTGGCAAAGTACTGAAAAGTGTGGCAAAGTACTGAAATTTTGTGGCGAAGTGCTGAAAAGTCGTGGCAAAGTACTGAAAAGTGTGGCAAAGTACTGAAAAGTAGTGGCAAAGTGCTGAAAAGTGTGGCAAAGTACAGAAAAGTTGTGGCAAAGTGCTGAAAAGTGTGGCAAAGTACTGAAAAGTTGTGGCAAAGTGCTGAAAAGTAGTGGCAAAGTGCTGAAAAGTCGTGGCAAAGTACTGAAAAGTGTGGCAAAGTGCTGAAAAGTTGTGGCAAAGTACTGAAAAGTGTGGCAAAGTGCTGCAAAATCGTGGCAAAGTGCTGAAAAGTGTGGCAAAGGACTGAAAAGTTGTGGCAAAGTGCTGAAAAGTGTGCAAAGTACTGAAAAGTGTGGCAAAGTACTGAAAAGTTGTGGCAAAGTCGTGGCAAAGTACTGAAAAGAGTGGCAAAGTACTGAAAAGTTGTGGCAAAGTCGTGGCAAAGTACTGAAAAGTGTGGCAAAGTACTGAAAAGTTGTGGCAAAGTCGTGGCAAAGTACTGAAAAGAGTGGCAAAGTACTGAAAAGTTGTGGCAAAGTCGTGGCAAAGTACTGAAAAGTGTGGCAAAGTACTGAAATTTTGTGGCGAAGTGCTGAAAAGTCGTGGCAAAGTACTGAAAAGTGTGGCAATACTGAAAAGTAGTGGCAAAGTGCTGAAAAGTGTGGCAAAGTACAGAAAAGTTGTGGCAAAGTGCTGAAAAGTGTGGCAAAGTACTGAAAAGTTGTGGCAAAGTGCTGAAAAGTAGTGGCAAAGTACTGAAAAGTCGTGGCAAAGTACTGAAAAGTGTGGCAAAGTACTGAAGAGTTGTGGCAAAGTCGTGGCAAAGTACTGAAAAGTAGTGGCGAAGTGCTGAAAAGTCGTGGCAAAGTTCTGAAAAGAGTGGCAAAGTACTGAAAAGTTGTTGCAAAGTGCTGAAAATGAGGCAAAGTGCTGCAAAGTCGTGGCAAAGTACTGAATAGTGTGGCAAAGTACTGAAAAGTTGTGGCAAAGTACTGAAAAGTGTGGCAAAGTACTGAAAAGTAGTGGCGAAGTGCTAAAAAGTCGTGGCAAAGTACTGAAAAGTGTGGCAAAGTACTGAAAAGTTGTGGCAAAGTCGTGGCAAAGTACTGAAAAGAGTGGCAAAGTACTGAAAAGTTGTGGCAAAGTCGTGGCAAAGTACTGAAAAGTGTGGCAAAGTACTGAAAAGTTGTGGCGAAGTGCTGAAAAGTCGTGGCAAAGTACTGAAAAGTGTGGCAAAGTACTGAAAAGTCGTGCAAAGTACTGAAAAGTGTGGCAAAGTACTGAAAAGTAGTGGCAAAGTGCTGCAAAGTCGTGGCAAAGTACTGAAAAGTGTGGCAAAGTACTGAAAAGTTGTGGCAAAGTGCTGAAAAGTGTGGCAAAGTACTGAAAAGTTGTGGCAAAGTACTGAAAAGTGTGGCAAAGTACTGAAAAGTTGTGGCAAAGTTCTGAAAAGTAGTGGCAAAGTACTGAAAAGTCGTGGCAAAGTCGTGGCAAAGTACTGAAAAGTGTGACAAAGTACTGAAAAGTTGTGGCAAAGTGCTGAAAAGTCGTGGCAAAGTACTGAAAAGTGTGGCAAAGTACTGACGAGTTGTAGCAAAGTCGTGGCAAAGTACTGAAAAGAGTGGCTGCAAAGTCGTGGCAAAGAACTGAAAAGTGTGGCAAAGTACTGAAAAGTTGTTGCAAAGTGCTGAAAAGTGTGGCAAAGTGCTGCAAAGTCGTGCAAAGTACTGAAAAGTGTGGCAAAGTACTGAAAAGTAGTGGCAAAGTGCTGCAAAGTCGTGGCAAAGTACTGAAAAGTGTGGCAAAGTACTGAAAAGTTGTGGCAAAGTGCTGAAAAGTGTGGCAAAGTACTGAAAAGTTGTGGCAAAGTGCTGAAAAGTGTGGCAAAGTAATGAAAAGTTGTGGCAAAGTTCTGAAAAGTAGTGGCAAAGTACTGAAAAGTCGTGGCAAAGTCGTGGCAAAGTACTGAAAAGTGTGACAAAGTACTGAAAAGTTGTGGCAAAGTGCTGAAAAGTCGTGGCAAAGTACTGAAAAGTGTGGCAAAGTACTGACGAGTTGTGGCAAAGTCGTGGCAAAGTACTGAAAAGAGTGGCTGCAAAGTCGTGGCAAAGAACTGAAAAGTGTGGCAAAGTACTGAAAAGTTGTTGCAAAGTGCTGAAAAGTGTGGCAAAGTGCTGCAAAGTCGTGGCAAAGTACTGAAAAGTGTGGCAAAGTACTGAAAAGTTGTGGCAAAGTACTGAAAAGTGTAGCAAAGTACTGAAAAGTAGTGGCGAAGTGCTGAAAAGTCGTGGCAAAGTACTGAAAAGTGTGGCAAAGTACTGAAGAGTTGTGGCAAAGTGCTGAAAAGTGTGGCAAAGTGCTGCAAAGTCGTGGCAAAGTGCTGAAAAGTGTGGCAAAGGACTGAAAAGTTGTGGCAAAGTGCTGAAAAGTTGTGGCAAAGTCGTGGCAAAGTACTGAAAAGTGTGGCAAAGTACTGAAAAGTTGTGGCAAAGTCGTGGCAAAGTACTGAAAAGAGTGGCAAAGTACTGAAAAGTTGTGGCAAAGTCGTGGCAAAGTACTGAAAAGTGTGGCAAAGTACTGAAATTTTGTGGCGAAGTGCTGAAAAGTCGTGGCAAAGTACTGAAAAGTGTGGCAAAGTACTGAAAAGTAGTGGCAAAGTGCTGAAAAGTGTGGCAAAGTACAGAAAAGTTGTGGCAAAGTGCTGAAAAGTGTGGCAAAGTACTGAAAAGTTGTGGCAAAGTGCTGAAAAGTAGTGGCAAAGTGCTGAAAAGTCGTGGCAAAGTACTGAAAAGTGTGGCAAAGTACTGAAAAGTTGTGGCAAAGTGCTGAAAAGTGTGGCAAAGTGCTGCAAAGTCGTGGCAAAGTGCTGAAAAGTGTGGCAAAGGACTGAAAAGTTGTGGCAAATTGCTGAAAAGTGTGCAAAGTACTGAAAAGTGTGGCAAAGTACTGAAAAGTTGTGGCAAAGTCGTGGCAAAGTACTGAAAAGAGTGGCAAAGTACTGAAAAGTTGTGGCAAAGTCGTGGCAAAGTACTGAAAAGTGTGGCAAAGTACTGAAAAGTTGTGGCAAAGTCGTGGCAAAGTACTGAAAAGAGTGGCAAAGTACTGAAAAGTTGTGGCAAAGTCGTGGCAAAGTACTGAAAAGTGTGGCAAAGTACTGAAATTTTGTGGCGAAGTGCTGAAAAGTCGTGGCAAAGTACTGAAAAGTGTGGCAATACTGAAAAGTAGTGGCAAAGTGCTGAAAGTGTGGCAAAGTACAGAAAAGTCGTGGCAAAGTACTGAAAAGTGTGGCAAAGTACTGACGAGTTGTGGCAAAGTCGTGCAAAGTACTGAAAAGAGTGGCTGCAAAGTCGTGGGCAAAGAACTGAAAAGTGTGGCAAAGTACTGAAAGTTGTTGCAAAGTGCTGAAAAGTGTGGCAAAGTGCTGCAAAGTCGTGGCAAAGTGCTGAAAAGTGTGGCAAAGTGCTGCAAAGTAGTGGCGAAGTGCTGAAAAGTCGTGGCAAAGTACTGAAAAGTGTGGCAAAGTACTGAAAAGTTGTGGCAAAGTACTGAAAAGTGTGGCAAAGTGCTGCAAAGTCGTGGCAAAGTGCTGAAAAGTGTGGCAAAGGACTGAAAAGTTGTGGCAAAGTGCTGAAAAGTGTGCAAAGTACTGACAAGTGTGGCAAAGTACTGAAAAGTTGTGGCAAAGACGTGGCAAAGTACTGAAAAGAGTGGCAAAGTACTGAAAAGTTGTGGCAAAGTCGTGGCAAAGTACTGAAAAGTGTGGCAAAGTACTGAAAAGTTGTGGCAAAGTCGTGGCAAAGTACTGAAAAGAGTGGCAAAGTACTGAAAAGTTGTGGCAAAGTAGTGGCAAAGTACTGAAAAGTGTGGCAAAGTACTGAAATTTTGTGGCGAAGTGCTGAAAAGTCGTGGCAAAGTACTGAAAAGTGTGGCAAAGTACTGAAAAGTAGTGGCAAAGTGCTGAAAAGTGTGGCAAAGTACAGAAAAGTTGTGGCAAAGTGCTGAAAAGTGTGGCAAAGTACTGAAAAGTTGTGGCAAAGTGCTGAAAAGTAGTGGCAAAGTGCTGAAAAGTCGTGGCAAAGTACTGAAAAGTGTAGCAAAGTGCTGAAAAGTTGTGGCAAAGTGCTGAAAAGTGTGGCAAAGTGCTGCAAAATCGTGGCAAAGTGCTGAAAAGTGTGGCAAAGGACTGAAAAGTTGTGGCAAAGTGCTGAAAAGTGTGCAAAGTACTGAAAAGTGTGGCAAAGTACTGAAAAGTTGTGGCAAAGTCGTGGCAAAGTACTGAAAAGAGTGGCAAAGTACTGAAAAGTTGTGGCAAAGTCGTGGCAAAGTACTGAAAAGTGTGGCAAAGTACTGAAAAGTTGTGGCAAAGTCGTGGCAAAGTACTGAAAAGAGTGGCAAAGTACTGAAAAGTTGTGGCAAAGTCGTGGCAAAGTACTGAAAAGTGTGGCAAAGTACTGAAATTTTGTGGCGAAGTGCTGAAAAGTCGTGGCAAAGTACTGAAAAGTGTGGCAATACTGAAAAGTAGTGGCAAAGTGCTGAAAAGTGTGGCAAAGTACAGAAAAGTTGTGGCAAAGTGCTGAAAAGTGTGGCAAAGTACTGAAAAGTTGTGGCAAAGTGCTGAAAAGTAGTGGCAAAGTACTGAAAAGTCGTGGCAAAGTACTGAAAAGTGTGGCAAAGTACTGAAGAGTTGTGGCAAAGTCGTGGCAAAGTACTGAAAAGTAGTGGCGAAGTGCTGAAAAGTCGTGGCAAAGTTCTGAAAAGTGTGGCAAAGTACTGAAATTTTGTGGCGAAGTTCTGAAAAGTCGTGGCAAAGTACTGAAAATTGTGGCAAAGTACTGAAAAGTAGTGGCAAAGTGCTGAAAAGTGTGGCAAAGTACAGAAAAGTTGTGGCAAAGTGCTGAAAAGTGTGGCAAAGTACTGAAAAGTTGTGGCAAAGTGCTGAAAAGTAGTGGCAAAGTGCTGAAAAGTCGTGGCAAAGTACTGAAAAGTGTGGCAAAGTGCTGAAAAGTTGTGGCAAAGTGCTGAAAAGTGTGGCAAAGTGCTGCAAAATCGTGGCAAAGTGCTGAAAAGTGTGGCAAAGGACTGAAAAGTTGTGGCAAAGTGCTGAAAAGTGTGCAAAGTACTGAAAAGTGTGGCAAAGTACTGAAAAGTTGTGGCAAAGTCGTGGCAAAGTACTGAAAAGAGTGGCAAAGTACTGAAAAGTTGTGGCAAAGTCGTGGCAAAGTACTGAAAAGTGTGGCAAAGTACTGAAAAGTTGTGGCAAAGTCGTGGCAAAGTACTGAAAAGAGTGGCAAAGTACTGAAAAGTTGTGGCAATACTGAAAAGTAGTGGCAAAGTGCTGAAAAGTGTGGCAAAGTACAGAAAAGTCGTGGCAAAGTACTGAAAAGTGTGGCAAAGTACTGACGAGTTGTGGCAAAGTCGTGGCAAAGTACTGAAAAGAGTGGCTGCAAAGTCGTGGCAAAGAACTGAAAAGTGTGGCAAAGTACTGAAAAGTTGTTGCAAAGTGCTGAAAAGTGTGGCAAAGTGCTGCAAAGTCGTGGCAAAGTGCTGAAAAGTGTGGCAAAGTGCTGCAAAGTAGTGGCGAAGTGCTGAAAAGTCGTGGCAAAGTACTGAAAAGTGTGGCAAAGTACTGAAAAGTTGTGGCAAAGTACTGAAAAGTGTGGCAAAGTGCTGCAAAGTCGTGGCAAAGTGCTGAAAAGTGTGGCAAAGGACTGAAAAGTTGTGGCAAAGTGCTGAAAAGTGTGCAAAGTACTGAAAAGTGTGGCAAAGTACTGAAAAGTTGTGGCAAAGACGTGGCAAAGTACTGAAAAGAGTGGCAAAGTACTGAAAAGTTGTGGCAAAGTCGTGGCAAAGTACTGAAAAGTGTGGCAAAGTACTGAAAAGTTGTGGCAAAGTCGTGGCAAAGTACTGAAAAGAGTGGCAAAGTACTGAAAAGTTGTGGCAAAGTAGTGGCAAAGTACTGAAAAGTGTGGCAAAGTACTGAAATTTTGTGGCGAAGTGCTGAAAAGTCGTGGCAAAGTACTGAAAAGTGTGGCAAAGTACTGAAAAGTAGTGGCAAAGTGCTGAAAAGTGTGGCAAAGTACAGAAAAGTTGTGGCAAAGTGCTGAAAAGTGTGGCAAAGTACTGAAAAGTTGTGGCAAAGTGCTGAAAAGTAGTGGCAAAGTGCTGAAAAGTCGTGGCAAAGTACTGAAAAGTGTGGCAAAGTGCTGAAAAGTTGTGGCAAAGTGCTGAAAAGTGTGGCAAAGTGCTGCAAAATCGTGGCAAAGTGCTGAAAAGTGTGGCAAAGGACTGAAAAGTTGTGGCAAAGTGCTGAAAAGTGTGCAAAGTACTGAAAAGTGTGGCAAAGTACTGAAAAGTTGTGGCAAAGTCGTGGCAAAGTACTGAAAAGAGTGGCAAAGTACTGAAAAGTTGTGGCAAAGTCGTGGCAAAGTACTGAAAAGTGTGGCAAAGTACTGAAAAGTTGTGGCAAAGTCGTGGCAAAGTACTGAAAAGAGTGGCAAAGTACTGAAAAGTTGTGGCAAAGTCGTGGCAAAGTACTGAAAAGTGTGGCAAAGTACTGAAATTTTGTGGCGAAGTGCTGAAAAGTCGTGGCAAAGTACTGAAAAGTGTGGCAATACTGAAAAGTAGTGGCAAAGTGATGAAAAGTGTGGCAAAGTACAGAAAAGTTGTGGCAAAGTGCTGAAAAGTGTGGCAAAGTACTGAAAAGTTGTGGCAAAGTGCTGAAAAGTAGTGGCAAAGTACTGAAAAGTCGTGGCAAAGTACTGAAAAGTGTGGCAAAGTACTGAAGAGTTGTGGCAAAGTCGTGGCAAAGTACTGAAAAGTAGTGGCGAAGTGCTGAAAAGTCGTGGCAAAGTTCTGAAAAGTGTGGCAAAGTACTGAAATTTTGTGGCGAAGTGCTGAAAAGTCGTGGCAAAGTACTGAAAAGTGTGGCAAAGTACTGAAAAGTAGTGGCAAAGTGCTGAAAAGTGTGGCAAAGTACAGAAAAGTTGTGGCAAAGTGCTGAAAAGTGTGGCAAAGTACTGAAAAGTTGTGGCAAAGTGCTGAAAAGTAGTGGCAAAGTGCTGAAAAGTCGTGGCAAAGTACTGAAAAGTGTGGCAAAGTGCTGAAAAGTAGTGGCAAAGTGCTGAAAAGTGTGGCAAAGTGCTGCAAAGTGTGGCAAAGTGCTGAAAAGTTGTGGCAAAGTACTGAAAAGTGTGGCAAAGTGCTGCAAAGTCGTGGCAAAGTGCTGAAAAGTGTGGCAAAGGACTGAAAAGTTGTGGCAAAGTGCTGAAAAGTGTGCAAAGTACTGAAAAGTGTGGCAAAGTACTGAAAAGTTGTGGCAAAGACGTGGCAAAGTACTGAAAAGAGTGGCAAAGTACTGAAAAGTTGTGGCAAAGTCGTGGCAAAGTACTGAAAAGTGTGGCAAAGTACTGAAAAGTTGTGGCAAAGTCGTGGCAAAGTACTGAAAAGAGTGGCAAAGTACTGAAAAGTTGTGGCAAAGTAGTGGCAAAGTACTGAAAAGTGTGGCAAAGTACTGAAATTTTGTGGCGAAGTGCTGAAAAGTCGTGGCAAAGTACTGAAAAGTAGTGGCAAAGTGCTGAAAAGTGTGGCAAAGTACAGAAAAGTTGTGGCAAAGTGCTGAAAAGTGTGGCAAAGTACTGAAAAGTTGTGGCAAAGTGCTGAAAAGTAGTGGCAAAGTGCTGAAAAGTCGTGGCAAAGTACTGAAAAGTGTGGCAAAGTGCTGAAAAGTTGTGGCAAAGTGCTGAAAAGTGTGGCAAATTGCTGCAAAATCGTGGCAAAGTGCTGAAAAGTGTGGCAAAGGACTGAAAAGTTGTGGCAAAGTGCTGAAAAGTGTGCAAAGTACTGAAAAGTGTGGCAAAGTACTGAAAAGTTGTGGCAAAGTCGTGGCAAAGTACTGAAAAGAGTGGCAAAGTACTGAAAAGTTGTGGCAAAGTCGTGGCAAAGTACTGAAAAGTGTGGCAAAGTACTGAAAAGTTGTGGCAAAGTCGTGGCAAAGTACTGAAAAGAGTGGCAAAGTACTGAAAAGTTGTGGCAAAGTCGTGGCAAAGTACTGAAAAGTGTGGCAAAGTACTGAAATTTTGTGGCGAAGTGCTGAAAAGTCGTGGCAAAGTACTGAAAAGTGTGGCAATACTGAAAAGTAGTGGCAAAGTGCTGAAAAGTGTGGCAAAGTACAGAAAAGTTGTGGCAAAGTGCTGAAAAGTGTGGCAAAGTACTGAAAAGTTGTGGCAAAGTGCTGAAAAGTAGTGGCAAAGTACTGAAAAGTCGTGGCAAAGTACTGAAAAGTGTGGCAAAGTACTGAAGAGTTGTGGCAAAGTCGTGGCAAAGTACTGAAAAGTAGTGGCGAAGTGCTGAAAAGTCGTGGCAAAGTTCTGAAAAGTGTGGCAAAGTACTGAAATTTTGTGGCGAAGTGCTGAAAAGTCGTGGCAAAGTACTGAAAAGTGTGGCAAAGTACTGAAAAGTAGTGGCAAAGTGCTGAAAAGTGTGGCAAAGTACAGAAAAGTTGTGGCAAAGTGCTGAAAAGTGTGGCAAAGTACTGAAAAGTTGTGGCAAAGTGCTGAAAAGTAGTGGCAAAGTGCTGAAAAGTCGTGGCAAAGTACTGAAAAGTGTGGCAAAGTGCTGAAAAGTTGTGGCAAAGTGCTGAAAAGTGTGGCAAAGTGCTGCAAAATCGTGGCAAAGTGCTGAAAAGTGTGGCAAAGGACTGAAAAGTTGTGGCAAAGTGCTGAAAAGTGTGCAAAGTACTGAAAAGTGTGGCAAAGTACTGAAAAGTTGTGGCAAAGTCGTGGCAAAGTACTGAAAAGAGTGGCAAAGTACTGAAAAGTTGTGGCAAAGTCGTGGCAAAGTACTGAAAAGTGTGGCAAAGTACTGAAAAGTTGTGGCAAAGTCGTGGCAAAGTACTGAAAAGAGTGGCAAAGTACTGAAAAGTTGTGGCAATACTGAAAAGTAGTGGCAAAGTGCTGAAAAGTGTGGCAAAGTACAGAAAAGTCGTGGCAAAGTACTGAAAAGTGTGGCAAAGTACTGACGAGTTGTGGCAAAGTCGTGGCAAAGTACTGAAAAGAGTGGCTGCAAAGTCGTGGCAAAGAACTGAAAAGTGTGGCAAAGTACTGAAAAGTTGTTGCAAAGTGCTGAAAAGTGTGGCAAAGTGCTGCAAAGTCGTGGCAAAGTGCTGAAAAGTGTGGCAAAGTGCTGCAAAGTAGTGGCGAAGTGCTGAAAAGTCGTGGCAAAGTACTGAAAAGTGTGGCAAAGTACTGAAAAGTTGTGGCAAAGTACTGAAAAGTGTGGCAAAGTGCTGCAAAGTCGTGGCAAAGTGCTGAAAAGTGTGGCAAAGGACTGAAAAGTTGTGGCAAAGTGCTGAAAAGTGTGCAAAGTACTGAAAAGTGTGGCAAAGTACTGAAAAGTTGTGGCAAAGACGTGGCAAAGTACTGAAAAGAGTGGCAAAGTACTGAAAAGTTGTGGCAAAGTCGTGGCAAAGTACTGAAAAGTGTGGCAAAGTACTGAAAAGTTGTGGCAAAGACGTGGCAAAGTACTGAAAAGAGTGGCAAAGTACTGAAAAGTTGTGGCAAAGTCGTGGCAAAGTACTGAAAAGTGTGGCAAAGTACTGAAAAGTTGTGGCAAAGTCGTGGCAAAGTACTGAAAAGAGTGGCAAAGTACTGAAAAGTTGTGGCAAAGTAGTGGCAAAGTACTGAAAAGTGTGGCAAAGTACTGAAATTTTGTGGCGAAGTGCTGAAAAGTCGTGGCAAAGTACTGAAAAGTGTGGCAAAGTACTGAAAAGTAGTGGCAAAGTGCTGAAAAGTGTGGCAAAGTACAGAAAAGTTGTGGCAAAGTGCTGAAAAGTGTGGCAAAGTACTGAAAAGTTGTGGCAAAGTGCTGAAAAGTAGTGGCAAAGTGCTGAAAAGTCGTGGCAAAGTACTGAAAAGTGTGGCAAAGTGCTGAAAAGTTGTGGCAAAGTGCTGAAAAGTGTGGCAAAGTGCTGCAAAATCGTGGCAAAGTGCTGAAAAGTGTGGCAAAGGACTGAAAAGTTGTGGCAAAGTGCTGAAAAGTGTGCAAAGTACTGAAAAGTGTGGCAAAGTACTGAAAAGTTGTGGCAAAGTCGTGGCAAAGTACTGAAAAGAGTGGCAAAGTACTGAAAAGTTGTGGCAAAGTCGTGGCAAAGTACTGAAAAGTGTGGCAAAGTACTGAAAAGTTGTGGCAAAGTCGTGGCAAAGTACTGAAAAGAGTGGCAAAGTACTGAAAAGTTGTGGCAAAGTCGTGGCAAAGTACTGAAAAGTGTGGCAAAGTACTGAAATTTTGTGGCGAAGTGCTGAAAAGTCGTGGCAAAGTACTGAAAAGTGTGGCAATACTGAAAAGTAGTGGCAAAGTGCTGAAAAGTGTGGCAAAGTACAGAAAAGTTGTGGCAAAGTGCTGAAAAGTGTGGCAAAGTACTGAAAAGTTGTGGCAAAGTGCTGAAAAGTAGTGGCAAAGTACTGAAAAGTCGTGGCAAAGTACTGAAAAGTGTGGCAAAGTACTGAAGAGTTGTGGCAAAGTCGTGGCAAAGTACTGAAAAGTAGTGGCGAAGTGCTGAAAAGTCGTGGCAAAGTACTGAAAAGTGTGGCAAAGTACTGAAAAGTAGTGGCAAAGTGCTGAAAAGTGTGGCAAAGTACAGAAAAGTTGTGGCAAAGTGCTGAAAAGTGTGGCAAAGTACTGAAAAGTTGTGGCAAAGTGCTGAAAAGTAGTGGCAAAGTGCTGAAAAGTCGTGGCAAAGTACTGAAAAGTGTGGCAAAGTGCTGAAAAGTTGTGGCAAAGTGCTGAAAAGTGTGGCAAAGTGCTGCAAAATCGTGGCAAAGTGCTGAAAAGTGTGGCAAAGGACTGAAAAGTTGTGGCAAAGTGCTGAAAAGTGTGCAAAGTACTGAAAAGTGTGGCAAAGTACTGAAAAGTTGTGGCAAAGTCGTGGCAAAGTACTGAAAAGAGTGGCAAAGTACTGAAAAGTTGTGGCAAAGTCGTGGCAAAGTACTGAAAAGTGTGGCAAAGTACTGAAAAGTTGTGGCAAAGTCGTGGCAAAGTACTGAAAAGAGTGGCAAAGTACTGAAAAGTTGTGGCAAAGTCGTGGCAAAGTACTGAAAAGTGTGGCAAAGTACTGAAATTTTGTGGCGAAGTGCTGAAAAGTCGTGGCAAAGTACTGAAAAGTGTGGCAATACTGAAAAGTAGTGGCAAAGTGCTGAAAAGTGTGGCAAAGTACAGAAAAGTTGTGGCAAAGTGCTGAAAAGTGTGGCAAAGTACTGAAAAGTTGTGGCAAAGTGCTGAAAAGTAGTGGCAAAGTTCTGAAAAGAGTGGCAAAGTACTGAAAAGTTGTTGCAAAGTGCTGAAAATGAGGCAAAGTGCTGCAAAGTCGTGGCAAAGTACTGAATAGTGTGGCAAAGTACTGAAAAGTTGTGGCAAAGTACTGAATAGTGTGGCAAAGTACTGAAGAGTTGTGGCAAAGTCGTGGCAAAGTACTGAAAAGTAGTGGCGAAGTGCTGAAAAGTCGTGGCAAAGTTCTGAAAAGAGTGGCAAAGTACTGAAAAGTTGTTGCAAAGTGCTGAAAAGTCGTGGCAAAGTTCTGAAAAGAGTGGCAAAGTACTGAAAAGTTGTTGCAAAGTGCTGAAAATGAGGCAAAGTGCTGCAAAGTCGTGGCAAAGTACTGAATAGTGTGGCAAAGTACTGAAAAGTTGTGGCAAAGTACTGAAAAGTGTGGCAAAGTACTGAAAAGTAGTGGCGAAGTGCTAAAAAGTCGTGGCAAAGTACTGAAAAGTGTGGCAAAGTACTGAAAAGTTGTGGCAAAGTCGTGGCAAAGTACTGAAAAGTTGTGGCAAAGTGCTGAAAAGTGTGGCAAAGTACTGAAAAGTTGTGGCAAAGTGCTGAAAAGTGTGGCAAAGTACTGAAAAGTTGTGGCAAAGTTCTGAAAAGTAGTGGCAAAGTACTGAAAAGTCGTGGCAAAGTCGTGGCAAAGTACTGAAAAGTGTGACAAAGTACTGAAAAGTTGTGGCAAAGTGCTGAAAAGTCGTGGCAAAGTACTGAAAAGTGTGGCAAAGTACTGACGAGTTGTGGCAAAGTCGTGGCAAAGTACTGAAAAGAGTGGCTGCAAAGTCGTGGCAAAGAACTGAAAAGTGTGGCAAAGTACTGAAAAGTTGTTGCAAAGTGCTGAAAAGTGTGGCAAAGTGCTGCAAAGTCGTGCAAAGTACTGAAAAGTGTGGCAAAGTACTGAAAAGTAGTGGCAAAGTGCTGCAAAGTCGTGGCAAAGTACTGAAAAGTGTGGCAAAGTACTGAAAAGTTGTGGCAAAGTGCTGAAAAGTGTGGCAAAGTACTGAAAAGTTGTGGCAAAGTGCTGAAAAGTGTGCAAAGTACTGAAAAGTGTGGCAAAGTACTGAAAAGTTGTGGCAAAGACGTGGCAAAGTACTGAAAAGAGTGGCAAAGTACTGAAAAGTTGTGGCAAAGTCGTGGCAAAGTACTGAAAAGTGTGGCAAAGTATTGAAAAGTTGTGGCAAAGTCGTGGCAAAGTACTGAAAAGAGTGGCAAAGTACTGAAAAGTTGTGGCAAAGTCGTGGCAAAGTACTGAAAAGTGTGGCAAAGTACTGAAATTTTGTGGCGAAGTGCTGAAAAGTCGTGGCAAAGTACTGAAAAGTGTGGCAAAGTACTGAAAAGTAGTGGCAAAGTGCTGAAAAGTGTGGCAAAGTACAGAAAAGTTGTGGCAAAGTGCTGAAAAGTGTGGCAAAGTACTGAAAAGTTGTGGCAAAGTGCTGAAAAGTAGTGGCAAAGTGCTGAAAAGTCGTGGCAAAGTACTGAAAAGTGTGGCAAAGTGCTGAAAAGTTGTGGCAAAGTACTGAAAAGTGTGGCAAAGTGCTGCAAAATCGTGGCAAAGTGCTGAAAAGTGTGGCAAAGGACTGAAAAGTTGTGGCAAAGTGCTGAAAAGTGTGCAAAGTACTGAAAAGTGTGGCAAAGTACTGAAAAGTTGTGGCAAAGTCGTGGCAAAGTACTGAAAAGAGTGGCAAAGTACTGAAAAGTTGTGGCAAAGTCGTGGCAAAGTACTGAAAAGTGTGGCAAAGTACTGAAAAGTTGTGGCAAAGTCGTGGCAAAGTACTGAAAAGAGTGGCAAAGTACTGAAAAGTTGTGGCAAAGTCGTGGCAAAGTACTGAAAAGTGTGGCAAAGTACTGAAATTTTGTGGCGAAGTGCTGAAAAGTCGTGGCAAAGTACTGAAAAGTGTGGCAATACTGAAAAGTAGTGGCAAAGTGCTGAAAAGTGTGGCAAAGTACAGAAAAGTTGTGGCAAAGTGCTGAAAAGTGTGGCAAAGTACTGAAAAGTTGTGGCAAAGTGCTGAAAAGTAGTGGCAAAGTACTGAAAAGTCGTGGCAAAGTACTGAAAAGTGTGGCAAAGTACTGAAGAGTTGTGGCAAAGTCGTGGCAAAGTACTGAAAAGTAGTGGCGAAGTGCTGAAAAGTCGTGGCAAAGTTCTGAAAAGAGTGGCAAAGTACTGAAAAGTTGTTGCAAAGTGCTGAAAATGAGGCAAAGTGCTGCAAAGTCGTGGCAAAGTACTGAATAGTGTGGCAAAGTACTGAAAAGTTGTGGCAAAGTACTGAAAAGTGTGGCAAAGTACTGAAAAGTAGTGGCGAAGTGCTAAAAAGTCGTGGCAAAGTACTGAAAAGTGTGGCAAAGTACTGAAAAGTTGTGGCAAAGTCGTGGCAAAGTACTGAAAAGAGTGGCAAAGTACTGAAAAGTTGTGGCAAAGTCGTGGCAAAGTACTGAAAAGTGTGGCAAAGTACTGAAAAGTTGTGGCGAAGTGCTGAAAAGTCGTGGCAAAGTACTGAAAAGTGTGGCAAAGTACTGAAAAGTCGTGCAAAGTACTGAAAAGTGTGGCAAAGTACTGAAAAGTAGTGGCAAAGTGCTGCAAAGTCGTGGCAAAGTACTGAAAAGTGTGGCAAAGTACTGAAAAGTTGTGGCAAAGTGCTGAAAAGTGTGGCAAAGTACTGAAAAGTTGTGGCAAAGTACTGAAAAGTGTGGCAAAGTACTGAAAAGTTGTGGCAAAGTTCTGAAAAGTAGTGGCAAAGTACTGAAAAGTCGTGGCAAAGTCGTGGCAAAGTACTGAAAAGTGTGACAAAGTACTGAAAAGTTGTGGCAAAGTGCTGAAAAGTCGTGGCAAAGTACTGAAAAGTGTGGCAAAGTACTGACGAGTTGTAGCAAAGTCGTGGCAAAGTACTGAAAAGAGTGGCTGCAAAGTCGTGGCAAAGAACTGAAAAGTGTGGCAAAGTACTGAAAAGTTGTTGCAAAGTGCTGAAAAGTGTGGCAAAGTGCTGCAAAGTCGTGCAAAGTACTGAAAAGTGTGGCAAAGTACTGAAAAGTAGTGGCAAAGTGCTGCAAAGTCGTGGCAAAGTACTGAAAAGTGTGGCAAAGTACTGAAAAGTTGTGGCAAAGTGCTGAAAAGTGTGGCAAAGTACTGAAAAGTTGTGGCAAAGTGCTGAAAAGTGTGGCAAAGTACTGAAAAGTTGTGGCAAAGTTCTGAAAAGTAGTGGCAAAGTACTGAAAAATCGTGGCAAAGTCGTGGCAAAGTACTGAAAAGTGTGACAAAGTACTGAAAAGTTGTGGCAAAGTGCTGAAAAGTCGTGGCAAAGTACTGAAAAGTGTGGCAAAGTACTGACGAGTTGTGGCAAAGTCGTGGCAAAGTACTGAAAAGAGTGGCTGCAAAGTCGTGGCAAAGAACTGAAAAGTGTGGCAAAGTACTGAAAAGTTGTTGCAAAGTGCTGAAAAGTGTGGCAAAGTGCTGCAAAGTCGTGGCAAAGTACTGAAAAGTGTGGCAAAGTACTGAAAAGTTGTGGCAAAGTACTGAAAAGTGTAGCAAAGTACTGAAAAGTAGTGGCGAAGTGCTGAAAAGTCGTGGCAAAGTACTGAAAAGTGTGGCAAAGTACTGAAGAGTTGTGGCAAAGTGCTGAAAAGTGTGGCAAAGTGCTGCAAAGTCGTGGCAAAGTGCTGAAAAGTGTGGCAAAGGACTGAAAAGTTGTGGCAAAGTGCTGAAAAGTTGTGGCAAAGTCGTGGCAAAGTACTGAAAAGTGTGGCAAAGTACTGAAAAGTTGTGGCAAAGTCGTGGCAAAGTACTGAAAAGAGTGGCAAAGTACTGAAAAGTTGTGGCAAAGTCGTGGCAAAGTACTGAAAAGTGTGGCAAAGTACTGAAATTTTGTGGCGAAGTGCTGAAAAGTCGTGGCAAAGTACTGAAAAGTGTGGCAAAGTACTGAAAAGTAGTGGCAAAGTGCTGAAAAGAGTGGCAAAGTACAGAAAAGTTGTGGCAAAGTACTGAAAAGTGTGGCAAAGTGCTGCAAAATCGTGGCAAAGTGCTGAAAAGTGTGGCAAAGGACTGAAAAGTTGTGGCAAAGTGCTGAAAAGTGTGCAAAGTACTGAAAAGTGTGGCAAAGTACTGAAAAGTTGTGGCAAAGTCGTGGCAAAGTACTGAAAAGAGTGGCAAAGTACTGAAAAGTTGTGGCAAAGTCGTGGCAAAGTACTGAAAAGTGTGGCAAAGTACTGAAAAGTTGTGGCAAAGTCGTGGCAAAGTACTGAAAAGAGTGGCAAAGTACTGAAAAGTTGTGGCAAAGTCGTGGCAAAGTACTGAAAAGTGTGGCAAAGTACTGAAATTTTGAGGCGAAGTGCTGAAAAGTCGTGGCAAAGTACTGAAAAGTGTGGCAATACTGAAAAGTAGTGGCAAAGTGCTGAAAAGTGTGGCAAAGTACAGAAAAGTTGTGGCAAAGTGCTGAAAAGTGTGGCAAAGTACTGAAAAGTTGTGGCAAAGTGCTGAAAAGTAGTGGCAAAGTACTGAAAAGTCGTGGCAAAGTACTGAAAAGTGTGGCAAAGTACTGAAGAGTTGTGGCAAAGTCGTGGCAAAGTACTGAAAAGTAGTGGCGAAGTGCTGAAAAGTCGTGGCAAAGTTCTGAAAAGAGTGGCAAAGTACTGAAAAGTTGTTGCAAAGTGCTGAAAATGAGGCAAAGTGCTTCAAAGTCGTGGCAAAGTACTGAATAGTGTGGCAAAGTACTGAAAAGTTGTGGCAAAGTACTGAAAAGTGTGGCAAAGTACTGAAAAGTAGTGGCGAAGTGCTAAAAAGTCATGGCAAAGTACTGAAAAGTGTGGCAAAGTACTGAAAAGTTGTGGCAAAGTCGTGGCAAAGTACTGAAAAGAGTGGCAAAGTACTGAAAAGTTGTGGCAAAGTCGTGGCAAAGTACTGAAAAGTGTGGCAAAGTACTGAAAAGTTGTGGCGAAGTGCTGAAAAGTCGTGGCAAAGTACTGAAAAGTGTGGCAAAGTACTGAAAAGTCGTGCAAAGTACTGAAAAGTGTGGCAAAGTACTGAAAAGTAGTGGCAAAGTGCTGCAAAGTCGTGGCAAAGTACTGAAAAGTGTGGCAAAGTACTGAAAAGTTGTGGCAAAGTGCTGAAAAGTGTGGCAAAGTACTGAAAAGTTGTGGCAAAGTGCTGAAAAGTGTGGCAAAGTACTGAAAAGTTGTGGCAAAGTTCTGAAAAGTAGTGGCAAAGTACTGAAAAGTCGTGGCAAAGTCGTGGCAAAGTACTGAAAAGTGTGACAAAGTACTGAAAAGTTGTGGCAAAGTGCTGAAAAGTCGTGGCAAAGTACTGAAAAGTGTGGCAAAGTACTGACGAGTTGTGGCAAAGTCGTGGCAAAGTACTGAAAAGAGTGGCTGCAAAGTCGTGGCAAAGAACTGAAAAGTGTGGCAAAGTACTGAAAAGTTGTTGCAAAGTGCTGAAAAGTGTGGCAAAGTGCTGCAAAGTCGTGCAAAGTACTGAAAAGTGTGGCAAAGTACTGAAAAGTAGTGGCAAAGTGCTGCAAAGTCGTGGCAAAGTACTGAAAAGTGTGGCAAAGTACTGAAAAGTTGTGGCAAAGTGCTGAAAAGTGTGGCAAAGTACTGAAAAGTTGTGGCAAAGTGCTGAAAAGTGTGGCAAAGTACTGAAAAGTTGTGGCAAAGTTCTGAAAAGTAGTGGCAAAGTACTGAAAAGTCGTGGCAAAGTCGTGGCAAAGTACTGAAAAGTGTGACAAAGTACTGAAAAGTTGTGGCAAAGTGCTGAAAAGTCGTGGCAAAGTACTGAAAAGTGTGGCAAAGTACTGACGAGTTGTGGCAAAGTCGTGGCAAAGTACTGAAAAGAGTGGCTGCAAAGTCGTGGCAAAGAACTGAAAAGTGTGGCAAAGTACTGAAAAGTTGTTGCAAAGTGCTGAAAAGTGTGGCAAAGTGCTGCAAAGTCGTGGCAAAGTACTGAAAAGTGTGGCAAAGTACTGAAAAGTTGTGGCAAAGTACTGAAAAGTGTAGCAAAGTACTGAAAAGTAGTGGCGAAGTGCTGAAAAGTCGTGGCAAAGTACTGAAAAGTGTGGCAAAGTACTGAAGAGTTGTGGCAAAGTGCTGAAAAGTGTGGCAAAGTGCTGCAAAGTCGTGGCAAAGTGCTGAAAAGTGTGGCAAAGGACTGAAAAGTTGTGGCAAAGTGCTGAAAAGTTGTGGCAAAGTCGTGGCAAAGTACTGAAAAGTGTGGCAAAGTACTGAAAAGTTGTGGCAAAGTCGTGGCAAAGTACTGAAAAGAGTGGCAAAGTACTGAAAAGTTGTGGCAAAGTCGTGGCAAAGTACTGAAAAGTGTGGCAAAGTACTGAAATTTTGTGGCGAAGTGCTGAAAAGTCGTGGCAAAGTACTGAAAAGTGTGGCAAAGTACTGAAAAGTAGTGGCAAAGTGCTGAAAAGTGTGGCAAAGTACAGAAAAGTTGTGGCAAAGTGCTGAAAAGTGTGGCAAAGTACTGAAAAGTTGTGGCAAAGTGCTGAAAAGTAGTGGCAAAGTGCTGAAAAGTCGTGGCAAAGTACTGAAAAGTGTGGCAAAGTACTGAAAAGTTGTGGCAAAGTGCTGAAAAGTGTGGCAAAGTGCTGCAAAGTCGTGGCAAAGTGCTGAAAAGTGTGGCAAAGGACTGAAAAGTTGTGGCAAAGTGCTGAAAAGTGTGCAAAGTACTGAAAAGTGTGGCAAAGTACTGAAAAGTTGTGGCAAAGTCGTGGCAAAGTACTGAAAAGAGTGGCAAAGTACTGAAAAGTTGTGGCAAAGTCGTGGCAAAGTATTGAAAAGTGTGGCAAAGTACTGAAAAGTTGTGGCAAAGTCGTGGCAAAGTACTGAAAAGAGTGGCAAAGTACTGAAAAGTTGTGGCAAAGTCGTGGCAAAGTACTGAAAAGTGTGGCAAAGTACTGAAATTTTGTGGCGAAGTGCTGAAAAGTCGTGGCAAAGTACTGAAAAGTGTGGCAAAGTACTGAAAAGTAGTGGCAAAGTGCTGAAAAGTGTGGCAAAGTACAGAAAAGTTGTGGCAAAGTGCTGAAAAGTGTGGCAAAGTACTGAAAAGTTGTGGCAAAGTGCTGAAAAGTAGTGGCAAAGTACTGAAAAGTCGTGGCAAAGTACTGAAAAGTGTGGCAAAGTACTGAAGAGTTGTGGCAAAGTCGTGGCAAAGTACTGAAAAGAGTGGCAAAGTGCTGCAAAGTCGTGGCAAAGTACTGAAAAGTTGTGGCAAAGTACTGAAAAGTTGTGGCAAAGTACTGAAAAGTCGTGGCAAAGTACTGAAAAGTGTGGCAAAGTACTGAAGAGTTGTGGCAAAGTCGTGGCAAAGTACTGAAAAGAGTGGCAAAGTGCTGCAAAGTCGTGGCAAAGTACTGAAAAGTTTTGGCAAAGTGTTGAAAAGTAGTGGCAAAGTACTGAAAAGTCGTGGCAAAGTACTGAAAAGTGTGGCAAAGTACTGAAGAGTTGTGGCAAAGTCGTGGCAAAGTACTGAAAAGAGTTGCAAAGTGCTGCAAAGTCGTGGCAAAGTGCTGAAAAGTGTGGCAAAGTACTGAAATTTTGTGGCGAAGTGCTGAAAAGTCGTGGCAAAGTACTGAAAAGTGTGGCAAAGTACTGAAAAGTAGTGGCAAAGTGCTGAAAAGTGTGGCAAAGTACAGAAAAGTTGTGGCAAAGTGCTGAAAAGTGTGGCAAAGTACTGAAAAGTTGTGGCAAAGTGCTGAAAAGTAGTGGCAAAGTACTGAAAAGTCGTGGCAAAGTACTGAAAAGTGTGGCAAAGTACTGAAGAGTTGTGGCAAAGTCGTGGCAAAGTACTGAAAAGAGTGGCAAAGTGCTGCAAAGTCGTGGCAAAGTACTGAAAAGTTGTGGCAAAGTACTGAAAAGTTGTGGCAAAGTACTGAAAAGTCGTGGCAAAGTACTGAAAAGTGTGGCAAAGTACTGAAGAGTTGTGGCAAAGTCGTGGCAAAGTACTGAAAAGAGTGGCAAAGTGCTGCAAAGTCGTGGCAAAGTACTGAAAAGTTTTGGCAAAGTGTTGAAAAGTAGTGGCAAAGTACTGAAAAGTCGTGGCAAAGTACTGAAAAGTGTGGCAAAGTACTGAAGAGTTGTGGCAAAGTCGTGGCAAAGTACTGAAAAGAGTTGCAAAGTGCTGCAAAGTCGTGGCAAAGTGCTGAAAAGTGTGGCAAAGTACTGAAAAGTTGTGGCGAGGCTGAAAAGTCGTGGCAATGTACTGAAAAGTGTGGCAAAGTACTGAAAAGTTGTGGCAAAGTGCTGAAAAGTCGTGGCAAAGTCGTGGCAAAGTACTGAAAAGTGTGGCAAAGTACTGAAAAGTTGTGGCAAAGTGCTGAAAAGTGTGGCAAAGTACTGAAAAGTTGTGGCAAAATGCTGAAAAGTAGTGGCAAAGTACTGAAAAGTCGTGGCAAAGTACTGAAAAGTGTGGCAAAGTACTGAAGAGTTGTGGCAAAGTCGTGGCAAAGTACTGAAAAGAGTGGCAAAGTACTGAAAAGTTGTGGCAAAGTGCTGAAAAGTGTGGCAAAGTACTGAAAAGTTGTGGCAAAGTACTGAAAAGTGTGGCAAAGTACTGAAAAGTTGTGGCAAAGTTCTGAAAAGTAGTGGCAAAGTACTGAAAAGTCGTGGCAAAGTCGTGGCAAAGTACTGAAAAGTGTGACAAAGTACTGAAAAGTTGTGGCAAAGTGCTGAAAAGTCGTGGCAAAGTACTGAAAAGTGTGGCAAAGTACTGACGAGTTGTAGCAAAGTCGTGGCAAAGTACTGAAAAGAGTGGCTGCAAAGTCGTGGCAAAGAACTGAAAAGTGTGGCAAAGTACTGAAAAGTTGTTGCAAAGTGCTGAAAAGTGTGGCAAAGTGCTGCAAAGTCGTGCAAAGTACTGAAAAGTGTGGCAAAGTACTGAAAAGTAGTGGCAAAGTGCTGCAAAGTCGTGGCAAAGTACTGAAAAGTGTGGCAAAGTACTGAAAAGTTGTGGCAAAGTGCTGAAAAGTGTGGCAAAGTACTGAAAAGTTGTGGCAAAGTGCTGAAAAGTGTGGCAAAGTACTGAAAAGTTGTGGCAAAGTTCTGAAAAGTAGTGGCAAAGTACTGAAAAGTCGTGGCAAAGTCGTGGCAAAGTACTGAAAAGTGTGACAAAGTACTGAAAAGTTGTGGCAAAGTGCTGAAAAGTCGTGGCAAAGTACTGAAAAGTGTGGCAAAGTACTGACGAGTTGTGGCAAAGTCGTGGCAAAGTACTGAAAAGAGTGGCTGCAAAGTCGTGGCAAAGAACTGAAAAGTGTGGCAAAGTACTGAAAAGTTGTTGCAAAGTGCTGAAAAGTGTGGCAAAGTGCTGCAAAGTCGTGGCAAAGTACTGAAAAGTGTGGCAAAGTACTGAAAAGTTGTGGCAAAGTACTGAAAAGTGTAGCAAAGTACTGAAAAGTAGTGGCGAAGTGCTGAAAAGTCGTGGCAAAGTACTGAAAAGTGTGGCAAAGTACTGAAGAGTTGTGGCAAAGTGCTGAAAAGTGTGGCAAAGTGCTGCAAAGTCGTGGCAAAGTGCTGAAAAGTGTGGCAAAGGACTGAAAAGTTGTGGCAAAGTGATGAAAAGTTGTGGCAAAGTCGTGGCAAAGTACTGAAAAGTGTGGCAAAGTACTGAAAAGTTGTGGCAAAGTCGTGGCAAAGTACTGAAAAGAGTGGCAAAGTACTGAAAAGTTGTGGCAAAGTCGTGGCAAAGTACTGAAAAGTGTGGCAAAGTACTGAAATTTTGTGGCGAAGTGCTGAAAAGTCGTGGCAAAGTACTGAAAAGTGTGGCAAAGTACTGAAAAGTAGTGGCAAAGTGCTGAAAAGTGTGGCAAAGTACAGAAAAGTTGTGGCAAAGTACTGAAAAGTGTGGCAAAGTGCTGCAAAATCGTGGCAAAGTGCTGAAAAGTGTGGCAAAGGACTGAAAAGTTGTGGCAAAGTGCTGAAAAGTGTGCAAAGTACTGAAAAGTGTGGCAAAGTACTGAAAAGTTGTGGCAAAGTCGTGGCAAAGTACTGAAAAGAGTGGCAAAGTACTGAAAAGTTGTGGCAAAGTCGTGGCAAAGTACTGAAAAGTGTGGCAAAGTACTGAAAAGTTGTGGCAAAGTCGTGGCAAAGTACTGAAAAGAGTGGCAAAGTACTGAAAAGTTGTGGCAAAGTCGTGGCAAAGTACTGAAAAGTGTGGCAAAGTACTGAAATTTTGTGGCGAAGTGCTGAAAAGTCGTGGCAAAGTACTGAAAAGTGTGGCAATACTGAAAAGTAGTGGCAAAGTGCTGAAAAGTGTGGCAAAGTACAGAAAAGTTGTGGCAAAGTGCTGAAAAGTGTGGCAAAGTACTGAAAAGTTGTGGCAAAGTGCTGAAAAGTAGTGGCAAAGTACTGAAAAGTCGTGGCAAAGTACTGAAAAGTGTGGCAAAGTACTGAAGAGTTGTGGCAAAGTCGTGGCAAAGTACTGAAAAGTAGTGGCGAAGTGCTGAAAAGTCGTGGCAAAGTTCTGAAAAGAGTGGCAAAGTACTGAAAAGTTGTTGCAAAGTGCTGAAAATGAGGCAAAGTGCTGCAAAGTCGTGGCAAAGTACTGAATAGTGTGGCAAAGTACTGAAAAGTTGTGGCAAAGTACTGAAAAGTGTGGCAAAGTACTGAAAAGTAGTGGCGAAGTGCTAAAAAGTCATGGCAAAGTACTGAAAAGTGTGGCAAAGTACTGAAAAGTTGTGGCAAAGTCGTGGCAAAGTACTGAAAAGAGTGGCAAAGTACTGAAAAGTTGTGGCAAAGTCGTGGCAAAGTACTGAAAAGTGTGGCAAAGTACTGAAAAGTTGTGGCGAAGTGCTGAAAAGTCGTGGCAAAGTACTGAAAAGTGTGGCAAAGTACTGAAAAGTCGTGCAAAGTACTGAAAAGTGTGGCAAAGTACTGAAAAGTAGTGGCAAAGTGCTGCAAAGTCGTGGCAAAGTACTGAAAAGTGTGGCAAAGTACTGAAAAGTTGTGGCAAAGTGCTGAAAAGTGTGGCAAAGTACTGAAAAGTTGTGGCAAAGTGCTGAAAAGTGTGGCAAAGTACTGAAAAGTTGTGGCAAAGTTCTGAAAAGTAGTGGCAAAGTACTGAAAAGTCGTGGCAAAGTCGTGGCAAAGTACTGAAAAGTGTGACAAAGTACTGAAAAGTTGTGGCAAAGTGCTGAAAAGTCGTGGCAAAGTACTGAAAAGTGTGGCAAAGTACTGACGAGTTGTGGCAAAGTCGTGGCAAAGTACTGAAAAGAGTGGCTGCAAAGTCGTGGCAAAGAACTGAAAAGTGTGGCAAAGTACTGAAAAGTTGTTGCAAAGTGCTGAAAAGTGTGGCAAAGTGCTGCAAAGTCGTGCAAAGTACTGAAAAGTGTGGCAAAGTACTGAAAAGTAGTGGCAAAGTGCTGCAAAGTCGTGGCAAAGTACTGAAAAGTGTGGCAAAGTACTGAAAAGTTGTGGCAAAGTGCTGAAAAGTGTGGCAAAGTACTGAAAAGTTGTGGCAAAGAGCTGAAAAGTGTGGCAAAGTACTGAAAAGTTGTGGCAAAGTTCTGAAAAGTAGTGGCAAAGTACTGAAAAGTCGTGGCAAAGTCGTGGCAAAGTACTGAAAAGTGTGACAAAGTACTGAAAAGTTGTGGCAAAGTGCTGAAAAGTCGTGGCAAAGTACTGAAAAGTGTGGCAAAGTACTGACGAGTTGTGGCAAAGTCGTGGCAAAGTACTGAAAAGAGTGGCTGCAAAGTCGTGGCAAAGAACTGAAAAGTGTGGCAAAGTACTGAAAAGTTGTTGCAAAGTGCTGAAAAGTGTGGCAAAGTGCTGCAAAGTCGTGGCAAAGTACTGAAAAGTGTGGCAAAGTACTGAAAAGTTGTGGCAAAGTACTGAAAAGTGTAGCAAAGTACTGAAAAGTAGTGGCGAAGTGCTGAAAAGTCGTGGCAAAGTACTGAAAAGTGTGGCAAAGTACTGAAGAGTTGTGGCAAAGTGCTGAAAAGTGTGGCAAAGTGCTGCAAAGTCGTGGCAAAGTGCTGAAAAGTGTGGCAAAGGACTGAAAAGTTGTGGCAAAGTGCTGAAAAGTTGTGGCAAAGTCGTGGCAAAGTACTGAAAAGTGTGGCAAAGTACTGAAAAGTTGTGGCAAAGTCGTGGCAAAGTACTGAAAAGAGTGGCAAAGTACTGAAAAGTTGTGGCAAAGTCGTGGCAAAGTACTGAAAAGTGTGGCAAAGTACTGAAATTTTGTGGCGAAGTGCTGAAAAGTCGTGGCAAAGTACTGAAAAGTGTGGCAAAGTACTGAAAAGTAGTGGCAAAGTGCTGAAAAGTGTGGCAAAGTACAGAAAAGTTGTGGCAAAGTGCTGAAAAGTGTGGCAAAGTACTGAAAAGTTGTGGCAAAGTGCTGAAAAGTAGTGGCAAAGTGCTGAAAAGTCGTGGCAAAGTACTGAAAAGTGTGGCAAAGTACTGAAAAGTTGTGGCAAAGTGCTGAAAAGTGTGGCAAAGTGCTGCAAAGTCGTGGCAAAGTGCTGAAAAGTGTGGCAAAGGACTGAAAAGTTGTGGCAAAGTGCTGAAAAGTGTGCAAAGTACTGAAAAGTGTGGCAAAGTACTGAAAAGTTGTGGCAAAGTCGTGGCAAAGTACTGAAAAGAGTGGCAAAGTACTGAAAAGTTGTGGCAAAGTCGTGGCAAAGTATTGAAAAGTGTGGCAAAGTACTGAAAAGTTGTGGCAAAGTCGTGGCAAAGTACTGAAAAGAGTGGCAAAGTACTGAAAAGTTGTGGCAAAGTCGTGGCAAAGTACTGAAAAGTGTGGCAAAGTACTGAAATTTTGTGGCGAAGTGCTGAAAAGTCGTGGCAAAGTACTGAAAAGTGTGGCAAAGTACTGAAAAGTAGTGGCAAAGTGCTGAAAAGTGTGGCAAAGTACAGAAAAGTTGTGGCAAAGTGCTGAAAAGTGTGGCAAAGTACTGAAAAGTTGTGGCAAAGTGCTGAAAAGTAGTGGCAAAGTACTGAAAAGTCGTGGCAAAGTACTGAAAAGTGTGGCAAAGTACTGAAGAGTTGTGGCAAAGTCGTGGCAAAGTACTGAAAAGAGTGGCAAAGTGCTGCAAAGTCGTGGCAAAGTACTGAAAAGTTGTGGCAAAGTACTGAAAAGTTGTGGCAAAGTACTGAAAAGTCGTGGCAAAGTACTGAAAAGTGTGGCAAAGTACTGAAGAGTTGTGGCAAAGTCGTGGCAAAGTACTGAAAAGAGTGGCAAAGTGCTGCAAAGTCGTGGCAAAGTACTGAAAAGTTGTGGCAAAGTGTTGAAAAGTAGTGGCAAAGTACTGAAAAGTCGTGGCAAAGTACTGAAAAGTGTGGCAAAGTACTGAAGAGTTGTGGCAAAGTCGTGGCAAAGTACTGAAAAGAGTTGCAAAGTGCTGCAAAGTCGTGGCAAAGTGCTGAAAAGTGTGGCAAAGTACTGAAAATTTGTGGCGAGGCTGAAAAGTCGTGGCAATGTACTGAAAAGTGTGACAAAGTACTGAAAAGTTGTGGCAAAGTGCTGAAAAGTCGTGGCAAAGTCGTGGCAAAGTACTGAAAAGTGTGGCAAAGTACTGAAAAGTTGTGGCAAAGTGCTGAAAAGTGTGGCAAAGTACTGAAAAGTTGTGGCAAAATGCTGAAAAGTAGTGGCAAAGTACTGAAAAGTCGTGGCAAAGTACTGAAAAGTGTGGCAAAGTACTGAAGAGTTGTGGCAAAGTCGTGGCAAAGTACTGAAAAGAGTGGCAAAGTACTGAAAAGTTGTGGCAAAGTACTGAAAAGTTGTGGCAAAGTGCTGAAAAGTGTGGCAAAGTGCTGCAAAGTCGTGGCAAAGTGCTGAAAAGTGTGGCAAAGTACTGAAAAGTTGTGGCGAGTGCTGAAAAGTCGTGGCAATGTACTGAAAAGTGTGGCTAAGTACTGAAAAGTTGTGGCAAAGTGCTGAAAAGTCGTGGCAAAGTAGTGGCAAAGTACTGAAAAGTGTGGCAAAGTACTGAAAAGTTGTGGCAAAGTGCTGAAAAGTCGTGGCAAAGTACTGAAAAGTGTGGCAAAGTACTGAAGAGTTGTGGCAAATTCGTGGCAAAGTACTGAAAAGAGTGGCAAAGTGCTGCAAAGTCGTGGCAAACTGCTGAAAAGTGTGGCAAAGTACTGAAAATTTGTGGCAAAGTACTGAAAAGTGTGGCAAAGTACTGAAAAGTTGTGGCGAAGTGCTGAAAAGTCGTGGCAAAATACTGAAAAGTGTGGCAAAGTACTGAAAAGTAGTGGCAAAGTGCTGAAAAGTGTAGCAAAGTACTGAAAAGTTGTGGCAAAGTGCTGAAAAGTGTGGCAAAAAACTGAAAAGTTGTGGCAAAGTGCTGAAAAGTAGTGGCAAAGTACTGAAAAGTCGTGGCAAAGTACTGAAAAGTGTGGCAAAGTACTGAAGAGTTGTGGCAAAGTCGTGGCAAAGTACTGAAAAGTAGTGGCGAAGTGCTGAAAAGTCGTGGCAAAGTTCTGAAAAGAGTGGCAAAGTACTGAAAAGTTGTTGCAAAGTGCTGAAAATGAGGGAAAGTGCTGCAAAGTCGTGGCAAAGTACTGAATAGTGTGGCAAAGTACTGAAAAGTTGTGGCAAATACTGAAAAGTGTGGCAAAGTACTGAAAAGTAGTGGCGAAGTGCTAAAAAGTCGTGGCAAAGTACTGAAAAGTGTGGCAAAGTACTGAAAAGTTGTGGCAAAGTCGTGGCAAAGTACTGAAAAGAGTGGCAAAGTACTGAAAAGTTGTGGCAAAGTCGTGGCAAAGTACTGAAAAGTGTGGCAAAGTACTGAAAAGTTGTGGCGAAGTGCTGAAAAGTCGTGGCAAAGTACTGAAAAGTGTGGCAAAGTACTGAAAAGTCGTGCAAAGTACTGAAAAGTTGTGGCGAAGTGCTGAAAAGTCGTGGCAAAGTACTGAAAAGTGTGGCAAAGTACTGAAAAGTCGTGCAAAGTACTGAAAAGTGTGGCAAAGTACTGAAAAGTAGTGGCAAAGTGCTGCAAAGTCGTGGCAAAGTACTGAAAAGTGTGGCAAAGTACTGAAAAGTTGTGGCAAAGTGCTGAAAAGTGTGGCAAAGTACTGAAAAGTTGTGGCAAAGTGCTGAAAAGTGTGGCAAAATACTGAAAAGTTGTGGCAAAGTTCTGAAAAGTAGTGGCAAAGTACTGAAAAGTCGTGGCAAAGTCGTGGCAAAGTACTGAAAAGTGTGACAAAGTACTGAAAAGTTGTGGCAAAGTGCTGAAAAGTCGTGGCAAAGTACTGAAAAGTGTGGCAAAGTACTGACGAAATGTGGCAAAGTCGTGGCAAAGTACTGAAAAGAGTGGCTGCAAAGTCGTGGCAAAGAACTGAAAAGTGTGGCAAAGTACTGAAAAGTTGTTGCAAAGTGCTGAAAAGTGTGGCAAAGTGCTGCAAAGTCGTGCAAAGTACTGAAAAGTGTGGCAAAGTACTGAAAAGTAGTGGCAAAGTGCTGCAAAGTCGTGGCAAAGTACTGAAAAGTGTGGCAAAGTACTGAAAAGTTGTGGCAAAGTGCTGAAAAGTGTGGCAAAGTACTGAAAAGTTGTGGCAAAGTGCTGAAAAGTGTGCAAAGTACTGAAAAGTGTGGCAAAGTACTGAAAAGTTGTGGCAAAGACGTGGCAAAGTACTGAAAAGAGTGGCAAAGTACTGAAAAGTTGTGGCAAAGTCGTGGCAAAGTACTGAAAAGTGTGGCAAAGTACTGAAAAGTTGTGGCAAAGTCGTGGCAAAGTACTGAAAAGAGTGGCAAAGTACTGAAAAGTTGTGGCAAAGTCGTGGCAAAGTACTGAAAAGTGTGGCAAAGTACTGAAATTTTGTGGCGAAGTGCTGAAAAGTCGTGGCAAAGTACTGAAAAGTGTGGCAAAGTACTGAAAAGTAGTGGCAAAGTGCTGAAAAGTGTGGCAAAGTACAGAAAAGTTGTGGCAAAGTGCTGAAAAGTGTGGCAAAGTACTGAAAAGTTGTGGCAAAGTGCTGAAAAGTAGTGGCAAAGTGCTGAAAAGTCGTGGCAAAGTACTGAAAAGTGTGGCAAAGTGCTGAAAAGTTGTGGCAAAGTGCTGAAAAGTGTGGCAAAGTGCTGCAAAATCGTGGCAAAGTGCTGAAAAGTGTGGCAAAGGACTGAAAAGTTGTGGCAAAGTGCTGAAATGTGTGCAAAGTACTGAAAAGTGTGGCAAAGTACTGAAAAGTTGTGGCAAAGTCGTGGCAAAGTACTGAAAAGAGTGGCAAAGTACTGAAAAGTTGTGGCAAAGTACTGAAAAGTTGTGGCAAAGTCGTGGCAAAGTACTGAAAAGAGTGGCAAAGTACTGAAAAGTTGTGGCAAAGTCGTGGCAAAGTGCTGAAAAGTGTGGCAAAGTACTGAAAAGTTGTGGCAAAGTGCTGAAAAGTAGTGGCAAAGTACTGAAAAGTCGTGGCAAAGTACTGAAAAGTGTGGCAAAGTACTGAAGAGTTGTGGCAAAGTCGTGGCAAAGTACTGAAAAGTAGTGGCGAAGTGCTGAAAAGTCGTGGCAAAGTTCTGAAAAGAGTGGCAAAGTACTGAAAAGTTGTTGCAAAGTGCTGAAAATGAGGCAAAGTGCTGCAAAGTCGTGGCAAAGTACTGAATAGTGTGGCAAAGTACTGAAAAGTTGTGGCAAAGTACTGAAAAGTGTGGCAAAGTACTGAAAAGTAGTGGCGAAGTGCTAAAAAGTCGTGGCAAAGTACTGAAAAGTGTGGCAAAGTACTGAAAAGTTGTGGCAAAGTCGTGGCAAAGTACTGAAAAGAGTGGCAAAGTACTGAAAAGTTGTGGCAAAGTCGTGGCAAAGTACTGAAAAGTGTGGCAAAGTACTGAAAAGTTGTGGCGAAGTGCTGAAAAGTCGTGGCAAAGTACTGAAAAGTGTGGCAAAGTACTGAAAAGTCGTGCAAAGTACTGAAAAGTGTGGCAAAGTACTGAAAAGTAGTGGCAAAGTGCTGCAAAGTCGTGGCAAAGTACTGAAAAGTGTGGCAAAGTACTGAAAAGTTGTGGCAAAGTGCTGAAAAGTGTGGCAAAGTACTGAAAAGTTGTGGCAAAGTGCTGAAAAGTGTGGCAATGTACTGAAAAGTTGTGGCAAAGTTCTGAAAAGTAGTGGCAAAGTACTGAAAAGTCGTGGCAAAGTCGTGGCAAAGTACTGAAAAGTGTGACAAAGTACTGAAAAGTTGTGGCAAAGTGCTGAAAAGTCGTGGCAAAGTACTGAAAAGTGTGGCAAAGTACTGACGAGTTGTGGCAAAGTCGTGGCAAAGTACTGAAAAGAGTGGCTGCAAAGTCGTGGCAAAGAACTGAAAAGTGTGGCAAAGTACTGAAAAGTTGTTGCAAAGTGCTGAAAAGTGTGGCAAAGTGCTGCAAAGTCGTGCAAAGTACTGAAAAGTGTGGCAAAGTACTGAAAAGTAGTGGCAAAGTGCTGCAAAGTCGTGGCAAAGTACTGAAAAGTGTGGCAAAGTACTGAAAAGTTGTGGCAAAGTGCTGAAAAGTGTGGCAAAGTACTGAAAAGTTGTGGCAAAGTGCTGAAAAGTGTGGCAAAGTACTGAAAAGTTGTGGCAAAGTTCTGAAAAGTAGTGGCAAAGTACTGAAAAGTCGTGGCAAAGTCGTGGCAAAGTACTGAAAAGTGTGACAAAGTACTGAAAAGTTGTGGCAAAGTGCTGAAAAGTCGTGGCAAAGTACTGAAAAGTGTGGCAAAGTACTGACGAGTTGTGGCAAAGTACTGAAAAGAGTGGCTGCAAAGTCGTGGCAAAGAACTGAAAAGTGTGGCAAAGTACTGAAAAGTTGTTGCAAAGTGCTGAAAAGTGTGGCAAAGTGCTGCAAAGTCGTGGCAAAGTACTGAAAAGTGTGGCAAAGTACTGAAAAGTTGTGGCAAAGTACTGAAAAGTGTAGCAAAGTACTGAAAAGTAGTGGCGAAGTGCTGAAAAGTCGTGGCAAAGTACTGAAAAGTGTGGCAAAGTACTGAAGAGTTGTGGCAAAGTGCTGAAAAGTGTGGCAAAGTGCTGCAAAGTCGTGGCAAAGTGCTGAAAAGTGTGGCAAAGGACTGAAAAGTTGTGGCAAAGTGCTGAAAAGTTGTGGCAAAGTCGTGGCAAAGTACTGAAAAGTGTGGCAAAGTACTGAAAAGTTGTGGCAAAGTCGTGGCAAAGTACTGAAAAGAGTGGCAAAGTACTGAAAAGTTGTGGCAAAGTCGTGGCAAATTACTGAAAAGTGTGGCAAAGTACTGAAATTTTGTGGCGAAGTGCTGAAAAGTCGTGGCAAAGTACTGAAAAGTGTGGCAAAGTACTGAAAAGTAGTGGCAAAGTGCTGAAAAGTGTGGCAAAGTACAGAAAAGTTGTGGCAAAGTGCTGAAAAGTGTGGCAAAGTACTGAAAAGTTGTGGCAAAGTGCTGAAAAGTAGTGGCAAAGTGCTGAAAAGTCGTGGCAAAGTACTGAAAAGTGTGGCAAAGTACTGAAAAGTTGTGGCAAAGTGCTGAAAAGTGTGGCAAAGTGCTGCAAAGTCGTGGCAAAGTGCTGAAAAGTGTGGCAAAGGACTGAAAAGTTGTGGCAAAGTGCTGAAAAGTGTGCAAAGTACTGAAAAGTGTGGCAAAGTACTGAAAAGTTGTGGCAAAGTCGTGGCAAAGTACTGAAAAGAGTGGCAAAGTACTGAAAAGTTGTGGCAAATCGTGGCAAAGTATTGAAAAGTGTGGCAAAGTACTGAAAAGTTGTGGCAAAGTCGTGGCAAAGTACTGAAAAGAGTGGCAAAGTACTGAAAAGTTGTGGCAAAGTCGTGGCAAAGTACTGAAAACTGTGGCAAAGTACTGAAATTTTGTGTCGAAGTGCTGAAAAGTCGTGGCAAAGTACTGAAAAGTGTGGCAAAGTACTGAAAAGTAGTGGCAAAGTGCTGAAAAGTGTGGCAAAGTACAGAAAAGTTGTGGCAAAGTGCTGAAAAGTGTGGCAAAGTACTGAAAAGTTGTGGCAAAGTGCTGAAAAGTAGTGGCAAAGTACTGAAAAGTCGTGGCAAAGTACTGAAAAGTGTGGCAAAGTACTGAAGAGTTGTGGCAAAGTCGTGGCAAAGTACTGAAAAGAGTGGCAAAGTGCTGCAAAGTCGTGGCAAAGTACTGAAAAGTTGTGGCAAAGTGTTGAAAAGTAGTGGCAAAGTACGAAAAGTCGTGGCAAAGTACTGAAAAGTGTGGCAAAGTACTGAAGAGTTGTGGCAAAGTCGTGGCAAAGTACTGAAAAGAGTGGCAAAGTGCTGCAAAGTCGTGGCAAAGTACTGAAAAGTTGTGGCAAAGTACTGAAAAGTCGTGGCAAAGTACTGAAAAGTGTGGCAAAGTACTGAAGAGTTGTGGCAAAGTCGTAGCAAAGTACTGAAAAGAGTGGCAAAGTGCTGCAAAGTCGTGGCAAAGTACTGAAAAGTTGTGGCAAAGTGTTGAAAAGTAGTGGCAAAGTACTGAAAAGTCGTGGCAAAGTACTGAAAAGTGTGGCAAAGTACTGAAGAGTTGTGGCAAAGTCGTGGCAAAGTACTGAAAAGAGTTGCAAAGTACTGAAAAGTGTGGCAAAGTACTGAAATTTTGTGGCGAAGTGCTGAAAAGTCGTGGCAAAGTACTGAAAAGTGTGGCAAAGTACTGAAAAGTAGTGGCAAAGTGCTGAAAAGTGTGGCAAAGTACAGAAAAGTTGTGGCAAAGTGCTGAAAAGTGTGGCAAAGTACTGAAAAGTTGTGGCAAAGTGCTGAAAAGTAGTGGCAAAGTACTGAAAAGTCGTGGCAAAGTACTGAAAAGTGTGGCAAAGTACTGAAGAGTTGTGGCAAAGTCGTGGCAAAGTACTGAAAAGAGTGGCAAAGTGCTGCAAAGTCGTGGCAAAGTACTGAAAAGTTGTGGCAAAGTGTTGAAAAGTAGTGGCAAAGTACGAAAAGTCGTGGCAAAGTACTGAAAAGTGTGGCAAAGTACTGAAGAGTTGTGGCAAAGTCGTGGCAAAGTACTGAAAAGAGTGGCAAAGTGCTGCAAAGTCGTGGCAAAGTACTGAAAAGTTGTGGCAAAGTACTGAAAAGTCGTGGCAAAGTACTGAAAAGTGTGGCAAAGTACTGAAGAGTTGTGGCAAAGTCGTAGCAAAGTACTGAAAAGAGTGGCAAAGTGCTGCAAAGTCGTGGCAAAGTACTGAAAAGTTGTGGCAAAGTGTTGAAAAGTAGTGGCAAAGTACTGAAAAGTCGTGGCAAAGTACTGAAAAGTGTGGCAAAGTACTGAAGAGTTGTGGCAAAGTCGTGGCAAAGTACTGAAAAGAGTTGCAAAGTGCTGCAAAGTCGTGGCAAAGTACTGAAAAGTGTGGCAAAGTACTAAAAGTTTTGGCAAAGTGCTGAAAAGTGTGGCAAAGTGCTGCAAAGTCGTGGCAAAGTGCTGAAAAGTGTGGCAAAGTACTGAAAAGTTGTGGCGAGTGCTGAAAAGTCGTGGCAATGTACTGAAAAGTGTGGCAAAGTACTGAAAAGTTGTGGCAAAGTGCTGAAAAGTCGTGGCAAAGTCGTGGCAAAGTACTGAAAAGTGTGGCAAAGTACTGAAAAGTTGTGGCAAAGTGCTGAAAAGTGTGGCAAAGTACTGAAAAGTTGTGGCAAAATGCTGAAAAGTAGTGGCAAAGTACTGAAAAGTCGTGGCAAAGTACTGAAAAGTGTGGCAAAGTACTGAAGAGTTGTGGCAAAGTCGTGGCAAAGTACTGAAAAGAGTGGCAAAGTACTGAAAAGTTGTGGCAAAGTACTGAAAAGTTGTGGCAAAGTGCTGAAAAGTGTGGCAAAGTGCTGCAAAGTCGTGGCAAAGTGCTGAAAAGTGTGGCAAAGTACTGAAAAGTTGTGGCGAGTGCTGAAAAGTCGTGGCAATGTACTGAAATGTGTGGCTAAGTACTGAAAAGTTGTGGCAAAGTGCTGAAAAGTCGTGGCAAAGTAGTGGCAAAGTACTGAAAAGTGTGGCAAAGTACTGAAAAGTTGTGGCAAAGTGCTGAAAAGTCGTGGCAAAGTACTGAAAAGTGTGGCAAAGTACTGAAGAGTTGTGGCAAATTCGTGGCAAAGTACTGAAAAGAGTGGCAAAGTGCTGCAAATTCGTGGCAAACTGCTGAAAAGTGTGGCAAAGTACTGAAAATTTGTGGCAAAGTACTGAAAAGTGTGGCAAAGTACTGAAAAGTAGTGGCGAAGTGCAGAAAAGTGTGGCAAAGTACTGAAAAGTTGTGGCAAATTCGTGGCAAAGTACTGAAAAGTGTGGCAAAGTACTGAAAAGTTGTGGCGAAGTGCTGAAAAGTCGTGGCAAAATACTGAAAAGTGTGGCAAAGTACAGAAAAGTAGTGGCAAAGTGCTGAAAAGTGTAGCAAAGTACTGAAAAGTTGTGGCAAAGTGCTGAAAAGTGTGGCAAAAAACTGAAAAGTTGTGGCAAAGTGCTGAAAAGTAGTGGCAAAGTACTGAAAAGTCGTGGCAAAGTACTGAAAAGTGTGGCAAAGTACTGAAGAGTTGTGGCAAAGTCGTGGCAAAGTACTGAAAAGTAGTGGCGAAGTGCTGAAAAGTCGTGGCAAAGTTCTGAAAAGAGTGGCAAAGTACTGAAAAGTTGTTGCAAAGTGCTGAAAATGAGGGAAAGTGCTGCAAAGTCGTGGCAAAGTACTGAATAGTGTGGCAAAGTACTGAAAAGTTGTGGCAAAGTACTGAAAAGTGTGGCAAAGTACTGAAAAGTAGTGGCGAAGTGCTAAAAAGTCGTGGCAAAGTACTGAAAAGTGTGGCAAAGTACTGAAAAGTTGTGGCAAAGTCGTGGCAAAGTACTGAAAAGAGTGGCAAAGTACTGAAAAGTTGTGGCAAAGTCGTGGCAAAGTACTGAAAAGTGTGGCAAAGTACTGAAAAGTTGTGGCAAAGTTCTGAAAAGTAGTGGCAAAGTACTGAAAAGTCGTGGCAAAGTCGTGGCAAAGTACTGAAAAGTGTGACAAAGTACTGAAAAGTTGTGGCAAAGTGCTGAAAAGTCGTGGCAAAGTACTGAAAAGTGTGGCAAAGTACTGACGAGTTGTGGCAAAGTCGTGGCAAAGTACTGAAAAGAGTGGCTGCAAAGTCGTGGCAAAGAACTGAAAAGTGTGGCAAAGTACTGAAAAGTTGTTGCAAAGTGCTGAAAAGTGTGGCAAAGTGCTGCAAAGTCGTGGGAAAGTACTGAAAAGTGTGGCAAAGTACTGAAAAGTTGTGGCAAAGTACTGAAAAGTGTAGCAAAGTACTGAAAAGTAGTGGCGAAGTGCTGAAAAGTCGTGGCAAAGTACTGAAAAGTGTGGCAAAGTACTGAAAAGTTGTGGCAAAGTGCTGAAAAGTGTGGCAAAGTGCTGCAAAGTCGTGGCAAAGTGCTGAAAAGTGTGGCAAAGGACTGAAAAGTTGTGGCAAAGTGCTGAAAAGTTGTGGCAAAGTCGTGGCAAAGTACTGAAAAGTGTGGCAAAGTACTGAAAAGTTGTGGCAAAGTCGTGGCAAAGTACTGAAAAGAGTGGCAAAGTACTGAAAAGTTGTGGCAAAGTCGTGGCAAAGTACTGAAAAGTGTGGCAAAGTACTGAAATTTTGTGGCGAAGTGCTGAAAAGTCGTGGCAAAGTACTGAAAAGTGTGGCAAAGTACTGAAAAGTAGTGGCAAAGTGCTGAAAAGTGTGGCAAAGTACAGAAAAGTTGTGGCAAAGTGCTGAAAAGTGTGGCAAAGTACTCTAAAGTTGTGGCAAAGTGCTGAAAAGTAGTGGCAAAGTGCTGAAAAGTCGTGGCAAAGTACTGAAAAGTGTGGCAAAGTACTGAAAAGTTGTGGCAAAGTGCTGAAAAGTGTGGCAAAGTGCTGCAAAGTCGTGGCAAAGTGCTGAAAAGTGTGGCAAAGGACTGAAAAGTTGTGGCAAAGTGCTGAAAAGTGTGCAAAGTACTGAAAAGTGTGGCAAAGTACTGAAAAGTTGTGGCAAAGTCGTGGCAAAGTACTGAAAAGAGTGGCAAAGTACTGAAAAGTTGTGGCAAAGTCGTGGCAAAGTATTGAAAAGTGTGGCAAAGTACTGAAAAGTTGTGGCAAAGTCGTGGCAAAGTACTGAAAAGAGTGGCAAAGTACTGAAAAGTTGTGACAAAGTCGTGGCAAAGTACTGAAAAGTGTGGCAAAGTACTGAAATTTTGTGGCGAAGTGCTGAAAAGTCGTGGCAAAGTACTGAAAAGTGTGGCAAAGTACTGAAAAGTAGTGGCAAAGTGCTGAAAAGTGTGGCAAAGTACAGAAAAGTTGTGGCAAAGTGCTGAAAAGTGTGGCAAAGTACTGAAAAGTTGTGGCAAAGTGCTGAAAAGTAGTGGCAAAGTACTGAAAAGTCGTGGCAAAGTACTGAAAAGTGTGGCAAAGTACTGAAGAGTTGTGGCAAAGTCGTGGCAAAGTACTGAAAAGAGTGGCAAAGTGCTGCAAAGTCGTGGCAAAGTACTGAAAAGTTGTGGCAAAGTGTTGAAAAGTAGTGGCAAAGTACGAAAAGTCGTGGCAAAGTACTGAAAAGTGTGGCAAAGTACTGAAAAGTTGTGGCAAAGTGCTGAAAAGTCGTGGCAAAGTAGTGGCAAAGTACTGAAAAGTGTGGCAAAGTACTGAAAAGTTGTGGCAAAGTGCTGAAAAGTCGTGGCAAAGTACTGAAAAGTTGTGGCAAAGTCGTGGCAAAGTACTGAAAAGAGTGGCAAAGTACTGAAAAGTTGTGGCAAAGTCGTGGCAAAGTATTGAAAAGTGTGGCAAAGTACTGAAAAGTTGTGGCAAAGTCGTGGCAAAGTACTGAAAAGAGTGGCAAAGTACTGAAAAGTTGTGGCAAAGTCGTGGCAAAGTACTGAAAAGTGTGGCAAAGTACTGAAATTTTGTGGCGAAGTGCTGAAAAGTCGTGGCAAAGTATTGAAAAGTGTGGCAAAGTACTGAAAAGTAGTGGCAAAGTGCTGAAAAGTGTGGCAAAGTACAGAAAAGTTGTGGCAAAGTGCTGAAAAGTGTGGCAAAGTACTGAAAAGTTGTGGCAAAGTGCTGAAAAGTAGTGGCAAAGTACTGAAAAGTCGTGGCAAAGTACTGAAAAGTGTGGCAAAGTACTGAAGAGTTGTGGCAAAGTCGTGGCAAAGTACTGAAAAGAGTGGCAAAGTGCTGCAAAGTCGTGGCAAAGTACTGAAAAGTTGTGGCAAAGTGTTGAAAAGTAGTGGCAAAGTACGAAAAGTCGTGGCAAAGTACTGAAAAGTGTGGCAAAGTACTGAAGAGTTGTGGCAAAGTCGTGGCAAAGTACTGAAAAGAGTGGCAAAGTGCTGCAAAGTCGTGGCAAAGTACTGAAAAGTTGTGGCAAAGTACTGAAAAGTCGTGGCAAAGTACTGAAAAGTGTGGCAAAGTACTGAAGAGTTGTGGCAAAGTCGTAGCAAAGTACTGAAAAGAGTGGCAAAGTGCTGCAAAGTCGTGGCAAAGTACTGAAAAGTTGTGGCAAAGTGTTGAAAAGTAGTGGCAAAGTACTGAAAAGTCGTGGCAAAGTACTGAAAAGTGTGGCAAAGTACTGAAAAGTTGTGGCAAAGTACTGAAAAGTGTAGCAAAGTACTGAAAAGTAGTGGCGAAGTGCTGAAAAGTCGTGGCAAAGTACTGAAAAGTGTGGCAAAGTACTGAAAAGTTGTGGCAAAGTGCTGAAAAGTGTGGCAAAGTGCTGCAAAGTCGTGGCAAAGTGCTGAAAAGTGTGGCAAAGGACTGAAAAGTTGTGGCAAAGTGCTGAAAAGTTGTGGCAAAGTCGTGGCAAAGTACTGAAAAGTGTGGCAAAGTACTGAAAAGTTGTGGCAAAGTCGTGGCAAAGTACTGAAAAGAGTGGCAAAGTACTGAAAAGTTGTGGCAAAGTCGTGGCAAAGTACTGAAAAGTGTGGCAAAGTACTGAAATTTTGTGGCGAAGTGCTGAAAAGTCGTGGCAAAGTACTGAAAAGTGTGGCAAAGTACTGAAAAGTAGTGGCAAAGTGCTGAAAAGTGTGGCAAAGTACAGAAAAGTTGTGGCAAAGTGCTGAAAAGTGTGGCAAAGTACTCTAAAGTTGTGGCAAAGTGCTGAAAAGTAGTGGCAAAGTGCTGAAAAGTCGTGGCAAAGTACTGAAAAGTGTGGCAAAGTACTGAAAAGTTGTGGCAAAGTGCTGAAAAGTGTGGCAAAGTGCTGCAAAGTCGTGGCAAAGTGCTGAAAAGTGTGGCAAAGGACTGAAAAGTTGTGGCAAAGTGCTGAAAAGTGTGCAAAGTACTGAAAAGTGTGGCAAAGTACTGAAAAGTTGTGGCAAAGTCGTGGCAAAGTACTGAAAAGAGTGGCAAAGTACTGAAAAGTTGTGGCAAAGTCGTGGCAAAGTATTGAAAAGTGTGGCAAAGTACTGAAAAGTTGTGGCAAAGTCGTGGCAAAGTACTGAAAAGAGTGGCAAAGTACTGAAAAGTTGTGACAAAGTCGTGGCAAAGTACTGAAAAGTGTGGCAAAGTACTGAAATTTTGTGGCGAAGTGCTGAAAAGTCGTGGCAAAGTACTGAAAAGTGTGGCAAAGTACTGAAAAGTAGTGGCAAAGTGCTGAAAAGTGTGGCAAAGTACAGAAAAGTTGTGGCAAAGTGCTGAAAAGTGTGGCAAAGTACTGAAAAGTTGTGGCAAAGTGCTGAAAAGTAGTGGCAAAGTACTGAAAAGTCGTGGCAAAGTACTGAAAAGTGTGGCAAAGTACTGAAGAGTTGTGGCAAAGTCGTGGCAAAGTACTGAAAAGAGTGGCAAAGTGCTGCAAAGTCGTGGCAAAGTACTGAAAAGTTGTGGCAAAGTGTTGAAAAGTAGTGGCAAAGTACGAAAAGTCGTGGCAAAGTACTGAAAAGTGTGGCAAAGTACTGAAAAGTTGTGGCAAAGTGCTGAAAAGTCGTGGCAAAGTAGTGGCAAAGTACTGAAAAGTGTGGCAAAGTACTGAAAAGTTGTGGCAAAGTGCTGAAAAGTCGTGGCAAAGTACTGAAAAGTTGTGGCAAAGTCGTGGCAAAGTACTGAAAAGAGTGGCAAAGTACTGAAAAGTTGTGGCAAAGTCGTGGCAAAGTATTGAAAAGTGTGGCAAAGTACTGAAAAGTTGTGGCAAAGTCGTGGCAAAGTACTGAAAAGAGAGGCAAAGTACTGAAAAGTTGTGGCAAAGTCGTGGCAAAGTACTGAAAAGTGTGGCAAAGTACTGAAATTTTGTGGCGAAGTGCTGAAAAGTCGTGGCAAAGTATTGAAAAGTGTGGCAAAGTACTGAAAAGTAGTGGCAAAGTGCTGAAAAGTGTGGCAAAGTATAGAAAAGTTGTGGCAAAGTGCTGAAAAGTGTGGCAAAGTACTGAAAAGTTGTGGCAAAGTGCTGAAAAGTAGTGGCAAAGTACTGAAAAGTCGTGACAAAGTACTGAAAAGTGTGGCAAAGTACTGAAGAGTTGTGGCAAAGTCGTGGCAAAGTACTGAAAAGAGTGGCAAAGTGCTGCAAAGTCGTGGCAAAGTACTGAAAAGTTGTGGCAAAGTGTTGAAAAGTAGTGGCAAAGTACGAAAAGTCGTGGCAAAGTACTGAAAAGTGTGGCAAAATACTGAAGAGTTGTGGCAAAGTCGTGGCAAAGTACTGAAAAGAGTGGCAAAGTGCTGCAAAGTCGTGGCAAAGTACTGAAAAGTTGTGGCAAAGTACTGAAAAGTCGTGGCAAAGTACTGAAAAGTGTGGCAAAGTACTGAAGAGTTGTGGCAAAGTCGTAGCAAAGTACTGAAAAGAGTGGCAAAGTGCTGCAAAGTCGTGGCAAAGTACTGAAAAGTTGTGGCAAAGTGTTGAAAAGTAGTGGCAAAGTACTGAAAAGTCGTGGCAAAGTACTGAAAAGTGTGGCAAAGTACTGAAGAGTTGTGGCAAAGTCGTGGCAAAGTACTGAAAAGAGTTGCAAAGTGCTGCAAAGTCGTGGCAAAGTACTGAAAAGTGTGGCAAAGTACTAAAAGTTTTGGCAAAGTGCTGAAAAGTGTGGCAAAGTGCTGCAAAGTCGTGGCAAAGTGCTGAAAAGTGTGGCAAAGTACTGAAAAGTTGTGGCGAGTGCTGAAAAGTCGTGGCAATGTACTGAAAAGTGTGGCAAAGTACTGAAAAGTTGTGGCAAAGTGCTGAAAAGTCGTGGCAAAGTCGTGGCAAAGTACTGAAAAGTGTGGCAAAGTACTGAAAAGTTGTGGCAAAGTGCTGAAAAGTGTGGCAAAGTACTGAAAAGTTGTGGCAAAATGCTGAAAAGTAGTGGCAAAGTACTGAAAAGTCGTGGCAAAGTACTGAAAAGTGTGGCAAAGTACTGAAGAGTTGTGGCAAAGTCGTGGCAAAGTACTGAAAAGAGTGGCAAAGTACTGAAAAGTTGTGGCAAAGTACTGAAAAGTTGTGGCAAAGTGCTGAAAAGTGTGGCAAAGTGCTGCAAAGTCGTGGCAAAGTGCTGAAAAGTGTGGCAAAGTACTGAAAAGTTGTGGCGAGTGCTGAAAAGTCGTGGCAATGAACTGAAAAGTGTGGCTAAGTACTGAAAAGTTGTGGCAAAGTGCTGAAAAGTCGTGGCAAAGTAGTGGCAAAGTACTGAAAAGTGTGGCAAAGTACTGAAAAGTTGTGGCAAAGTGCTGAAAAGTCGTGGCAAAGTACTGAAAAGTGTGGCAAAGTACTGAAGAGTTGTGGCAAATTCGTGGCAAAGTACTGAAAAGAGTGGCAAAGTGCTGCAAAGTCGTGGCAAACTCTGAAAAGTGTGGCAAAGTACTGAAAATTTGTGGCAAAGTACTGAAAAGTGTGGCAAAGTACTGAAAAGTTGTGGCGAAGTGCTGAAAAGTCGTGGCAAAATACTGAAAAGTGTGGCAAAGTACTGAAAAGTAGTGGCAAAGTGCTGAAAAGTGTAGCAAAGTACTGAAAAGTTGTGGCAAAGTGCTGAAAAGTGTGGCAAAAAACTGAAAAGTTGTGGCAAAGTGCTGAAAAGTAGTGGCAAAGTACTGAATAGTCGTGGCAAAGTACTGAAAAGTGTGGCAAAGTACTGAAGAGTTGTGGCAAAGTCGTGGCAAAGTACTGAAAAGTAGTGGCGAAGTGCTGAAAAGTCGTGGCAAAGTTCTGAAAAGAGTGGCAAAGTACTGAAAAGTTGTTGCAAAGTGCTGAAAATGAGGGAAAGTGCTGCAAAGTCGTGGCAAAGTACTGAATAGTGTGGCAAAGTACTGAAAAGTTGTGGCAAAGTACTGAAAAGTGTGGCAAAGTACTGAAAAGTAGTGGCGAAGTGCTAAAAAGTCGTGGCAAAGTACTGAAAAGTGTGGCAAAGTACTGAAAAGTTGTGGCAAAGTCGTGGCAAAGTACTGAAAAGAGTGGCAAAGTACTGAAAAGTTGTGGCAAAGTCGTGGCAAAGTACTGAAAAGTGTGGCAAAGTACTGAAAAGTTGTGGCGAAGTGCTGAAAAGTCGTGGCAAAGTACTGAAAAGTGTGGCAAAGTACTGAAAAGTCGTGCAAAGTACTGAAAAGTTGTGGCGAAGTGCTGAAAAGTCGTGGCAAAGTACTGAAAAGTGTGGCAAAGTACTGAAAAGTCGTGCAAAGTACTGAAAAGTGTGGCAAAGTACTGAAAAGTAGTGGCAAAGTGCTGCAAAGTCGTGGCAAAGTACTGAAAAGTGTGGCAAAGTACTGAAAAGTTGTGGCAAAGTGCTGAAAAGTGTGGCAAAGTACTGAAAAGTTGTGGCAAAGTGCTGAAAAGTGTGGCAAAATACTGAAAAGTTGTGGCAAAGTTCTGAAAAGTAGTGGCAAAGTACTGAAAAGTCGTGGCAAAGTCGTGGCAAAGTACTGAAAAGTGTGACAAAGTACTGAAAAGTTGTGGCAAAGTGCTGAAAAGTCGTGGCAAAGTACTGAAAAGTGTGGCAAAGTACTGACGAAATGTGGCAAAGTCGTGGCAAAGTACTGAAAAGAGTGGCTGCAAAGTCGTGGCAAAGAACTGAAAAGTGTGGCAAAGTACTGAAAAGTTGTTGCAAAGTGCTGAAAAGTGTGGCAAAGTGCTGCAAAGTCGTGCAAAGTACTGAAAAGTGTGGCAAAGTACTGAAAAGTATTGGCAAAGTGCTGCAAAGTCGTGGCAAAGTACTGAAAAGTGTGGCAAAGTACTGAAAAGTTGTGGCAAAGTGCTGAAAAGTGTGGCAAAGTACTGAAAAGTTGTGGCAAAGTGCTGAAAAGTGTGCAAAGTACTGAAAAGTGTGGCAAAG